>NW_005339134.1:0-495 GCF_000412655.1 Myotis brandtii | reverse complement strand
CTCGCGAGCTGCGGTTTGCCGAGCCACAGTTTGCCGAACACTGCACTAGACCACTTAGAGAAGTCATCTGACTTTAAGAAACACTTAGCAATCCTTTCAAGTCTCTCCAGGGGTCCTGACGCAAATGCTGGACAAGGGGAGCAATGAGGCAGAAAAGGAGATGGAGGCCAGGATGCAGATATACCCCTTCCCAGGACTCCATAAGCTCTGAATGTGAACAACAATCTCCCAAATGCCCTCATTTCTCTTCCTCAGCTGACAACCTCTCAGGTGAGCCAGCATCAGCGCACGGTATCATTTGTGGTTGGCATCCTTTGGAAATACCATCCAGAATAACGAAGAATGTTCATTGGAAAACTCTAGGTGGAATATGAACATCTTGCTCTTTTGGAGAGCTGACACACTGAACATTTCCTGGCGTATCAGCATTTCTGGACTGTGTCAATGAAGGATATGTAACAATCTATACTAATAAAAGACAAAGATGCTAATTGA
>NW_005339133.1:0-666 GCF_000412655.1 Myotis brandtii | reverse complement strand
AATATCTTTATTGAGCTTAAATTTCTATTGTCTTTTTCTTGTTGTTTTTTTTTTTCCTTTCTATAGATGATAGATTGTATATAGTTATGGAGCTTATAGAAGGAGCCCCTCTTGGAGAACATTTCAGTTCTCTGAAGGAAAAACAACTTCATTTTACTGAAGAAAGACTATGGAAAATATTTATCCAGGTACACGTTTATTTTCATTAAATTTTCCTATAAAACGATGAAGATCCGAGCTGATATTTGAGAGCTGCATGTAGTATTCATCAGTGGTTATATGTATATTTGGGGAAATAAAATTTTGTCTTTGCTGTTTCAAGCTGTGCTTAGCTCTTCGGTACTTGCACAAGGAGAAGAGAATCATCCATAGAGATCTGACGCCAAACAACATCATGTTGGGGGATAAGGACAAAGTAACAGTGAGTAAGTATGAACATCTTAAACATTTGAATTTCAGAATTTCTGAATTATATTCTGGAGCAGAGCTGTCCCATGGAACTGAACTGTGCTGATGGGGATGTTCTGTACCATCAGCACTATCCTAGAGAGCAGCCACTAGCCACAGGTGACTGTTGGTCACCTGAAATGTGGCTAACGTGACCGAGGATGTGAATCTGAAATTCTGTTAAACTTTAAGTTGAACATCCCTATGTGACTAGTAGCT
>NW_005339132.1:0-278 GCF_000412655.1 Myotis brandtii | reverse complement strand
GTCACTGGAGTACTCTAGTGACCACATATCCTTAACAATGACTTACTAAAATAACTTTAATTTATTAATTCCATGGGTAAACATATTGTTATTATATATATATTTGTATTTCTTCCATTGTTAGTGGAGATAAATACTTTTATGCAATTGCCTTCTTATATTTTCTCTTTTGTGAAGACCATTCCAATTCTTTGCACATTAATTTGTTGAACATCTTAGTATTCTTTTTTCAGCTTGAATAAAGAACTATATAACAGAAGTATAATATACCTGTTGGA
>NW_005339131.1:0-319 GCF_000412655.1 Myotis brandtii | reverse complement strand
ATTCACACCAAAGTTGTCCACCCCTTCTTCCTACCCCAATTCTACTGACTTCGCAAATGGCCCAGCCAGCTGCTGCTGGAACCTGAGGTACCCCTACTACGGCTTGGGGTGGCCCCTTACAGCCCCAAACGCCCTCTACCAAGGCTTTTCCCGTCCACGATTAGCAACGCCTTTCTGCCTCCGCCTGACAGTTTGAAGCTTCGCGGGACCCCCTGGCACGCAGTCCTTGGCAGGAAACTTTATCCATGTTGCTCCAGGAAGATGAGACCTAGAGCCATCTCTGCTGTCCCTGAAAAGGGGGTGGGGCAGCATGTGAATG
>NW_005339130.1:0-406 GCF_000412655.1 Myotis brandtii | reverse complement strand
CTCTTTGCATTTTTATGTTCTAGGTAGATTTTTTTTTCTAAAATAAGAGAATCAATAAGCCTAAACTTGGGGCTAGATCCAGTTTCTAACCATCTTATTTTTGCTATTAAGGTTGGCTTCAAAATGGTTATAACATTAAAATAAAATGGGGGTTCCCTTTATATGATGATATCATGTTTGTCTTGGACATATATAGGGCAAGGGCTTTGAATTTTCAGTAGGATTTTGGTGATCCTGTTACAGGGGATTGAAAATATAACTTAATTCAATTCAAAAATACTTATTATTTTTTCTAATGTTTGTCACATATTTTTCTAGATGCTTTTAGAATCATGTGGATGACACAGATAAAAGTTGATTGATCCACAGAGAAATCAAAGCAAATTCTTGGTCCCATTTGTACCCA
>NW_005339129.1:0-261 GCF_000412655.1 Myotis brandtii | reverse complement strand
ATGGTTGCTTAGGCTTTTATATATATAATAGAGGCCCGATGCATGAATTCGTGCCTGGGTGGGGTCCCTCTGGGTGGCCTGCAGGGATCGGCCAAAACCCGCAGTCCAATGCTGTGTGCATCTCCTACCTGCCGCTCCTGCTCATCCTGGCCCCACTGTGGCTGCTGCTGGCTCACTCCCAATCAGTCCTGATCGGGAGAGGCTCGCCCTGCCACAGCAGCGCTACCAGCCATGAGCCCTGCTTCTGGCACCCTCCCAAGG
>NW_005339128.1:0-201 GCF_000412655.1 Myotis brandtii | reverse complement strand
TCCCAGTCAGGGCGCATACAGGAGGGAGTGAACCAATTGATGTTTCTCTCTCACATTTGTCTCTCTCTCTCTCTCTCTCTCTCTCCCTCTCCCTCTAAAAATAAATCAATAAACATATCTTAGATGAGAATTTTTTTAAGTATATATAAAAACATAAAAAGATCATTAGAAAAAAGAAAATAAAATTTTGTAAAAAAGCAA
>NW_005339127.1:0-547 GCF_000412655.1 Myotis brandtii | reverse complement strand
TAGTTGATCCTCCAGCACTGTTTCCAGCTGAGCCTTGGTTAATCTCAGGATCCCTGTCTACACATGCCCTGGGCCAGGCCACATCAATGGATCAGAGGTGACAGAAATGGTAGATTTGCAATCACTGTGCTAGACCATAGGGAGCCATCCAAGAACTTTAAAACGGAAAAAATGAGACAATACATGTAAGAGCTCAGGAGAGTACCTGGTACCTGGTAAACACTCAATAAACACGAGTCAATGATTTCTCCCTAGCCTAACAAGCCATGCCAACATTTTCTCCAGACGGTGCGTAAATGAGGAAATTTAGGACAGTGTACTCATGTATCTTGGTGTTACCATGCCATTTTATTGTGAAAGAATAGAATAGAATTTTTTAAAATTCTTATTTGGCAAAATTAAAATATTGGCGATCCCATGTTCTCGCCTGTCCATCTTCTGCTTTCGTGAAGAATGACACAGGTACCTCTGGAAGTGATTGTAGCCTGTCCTTCTGGGCCTGTGGGCCTGTGGGTCATTGGAGCAGAAAGGGCCTGAGTGGAGAGGA
>NW_005339126.1:0-208 GCF_000412655.1 Myotis brandtii | reverse complement strand
TTACCGGGACACTGAGATTCGGGGCCTCTTAGGGTAGAACTGAGGATCAACTATAGCTGTTTGCTCTGTCCTGTTGATTCCCTGAGACCCTGCCCCACCCAAGCTGTCCACAGAGGCTTTTGCATATGAAAGGCCTGTCCCCTTACAATATGAAATTACCTAACAAACTGAAGCTGGGTCACAGAGACCCAGAACATCCAAAAGAAGG
>NW_005339125.1:0-547 GCF_000412655.1 Myotis brandtii | reverse complement strand
CTCTTTGGCATAAGGATTATTTTGAGGAGTTGCAGACACAGGAGAAGCTCTGAAAACAGAAAAGTTACCCTTTTGTAAAGGAGATTTACATTAGAAGGGGGGCCTGTACCAGGAGAGGTGAAGTTTACGCCTAAAGGGCAGGGCAACCTTTGCTTACCAAATGTTTCATCTTCTTATCTTCCTATGAATTTAATTGTCTTCCCCCCTTTGAAACCACAAATCCATATATCTTTCCTTAGCTGAAGATGTTACATAAGCCTCAACCATCTGGCCACCTTATGAGTCTCCTATCTTTGTGGGGCTCCCATTTGAACATGCATACATAATTAAAATTATTTTTTCTCATTAACCCATCTTTTATTACACGGTGTTCTCATCCAAAAACTTAAAAGGATAGAAAGAAAATTATTTTCCCTTCCCTACACTTAGTTTATAGTCAAAGACTTAAGGGAAACCTTATTCAAATTTCTGGAATTTTTCTCTGGTCCAGTGATGGCGAACCTATGACACCACCTCTGACACGCGAACTCATTTTTTTGGTTGATTT
>NW_005339124.1:0-645 GCF_000412655.1 Myotis brandtii | reverse complement strand
GCCTGTGGGCGCCTGGTCGTGTCCCAAGGCTGTGTGCACTGCTCCAGGTTTTAATGGACAAAAAGCAAGAGACAGCCCCTGGGCCCTGCCCGGCAAAGACGGCATCACCAGCCCCTCCTGCCACACGGGAGAGAGGTAATGGAAGCTCATTTTAAGGGCCGCAGGTTGGGGACGCCCTAAGCCATCCTGGCCATTCAGGTTGAAACTGGCATGTCCCCAATGACCTCATCTGTTGACAGCCAGGGCCAGGTCAACAGGACCTGTGGGTCCATCCAGGTCTGATATGAATCTCTGGAGCCAAGTGGCTGGAACCCGTAACCACAGGCAGGTGCCGCCCTGGGAGAGGGCGTGGGAAGTCCCTGGGAGCCCAGGACACCCCCTGGCATGTCCCTCCCTTGCCTGCAGGTTCCCAGGGCTCTGGCTTAGAGATACTCAAGCCCCCGCTGGTCTCGCAGGGCCCACCTGTGAGGCGGGCTGGGGCAGGGTAACAGGTGTCATGGACCAAGTTACCCCCGTGTGCTCTGGGTCCCACTGACAAAGGGGGGACCCCCGGTCTGCCCCCAACAAAGTGCAGTTTAAGGTCAGGTTCTGGCTGCAGAGGCTTTCAGTTCTCAGCGCCCCCTGGGTGCTGGGTGCCCTGAGGGA
>NW_005339123.1:0-371 GCF_000412655.1 Myotis brandtii | reverse complement strand
GCCTGTGGGCGCCTGGTCGTGTCCCAAGGCTGTGTGCCCTGCTCCGGGTTTTAATGGACAAAACGCAAGAGACAGCCCCTGGGCCCTGCCCAGCAAAGAGGGCATCACCAGCCCCTCCTGCCACACTGGAGAGAGGTAATGGAAGCTCATTTTAAGGGCCGCAGGTCGGGGACACCCTAAGCTGTCCTGGCCATTCAAGTTGAAACTGGCATGTCCCCAATGACCTCATCCGTTGACAGCCAGGGCCAGGTCAACAGGACCTGTGGGTCCGTCCAGGTCTGACATGAATCTCTGGAGCCAGGTGGCTGGAACCCGTAACCGCAGGCAGGTGCCACCCTGGGAGAGGGCGTGGGAAGTCCCTGGGAGCCCAG
>NW_005339122.1:0-596 GCF_000412655.1 Myotis brandtii | reverse complement strand
CCAGAATCGAACCTGGGACCCTTTGGTCCGCAGGCCATCCCTCTATTCACTGAGCCAAACCAGCTAGGGCGGTCCTTTCATTCTTATTTAGAACCTTTTCCAGTGTAACATAATACCAAGTGAACAATAAATGAATGATTCTCTTATCATTTCTTACCAAACCTATTTTCCTCTTCCCTCTGCTTTTTCTCTGTCCTACTTCTATGCCCATCCATCTGCTTTATTTTCTTTCATTTCCTCTTACAGGTTGCACCTCCAGCTTGTCCATGATAACCTATCTCACTCCTAGGCTGTGATCAGTTGTTTTGTAAGAAGTTCGAGGGCAAAGAGGCTGTTGATATCCTGCTGGCGTTCTGTATGCAGTTGTCTGAGGACAGGTTTCCCAGAAGGAGACCCCGAGACAGGACCTGTGTGTAAGTGATTTATTAAAAAGGGCCCCCAGGAGAATCCAGGCAGGTAGTGAGGGAAATAAGATATGGAAGGGGAAGAAGCCAAACAATTTACGACAAAGCTCCAACCCCAACAAGATTCCACAGGCACGCTGGAGTGTAAAAGACAACAGATTGTCCCCACTGGAGGCAAGGGAGTTGGGCTTT
>NW_005339121.1:0-1388 GCF_000412655.1 Myotis brandtii | reverse complement strand
GGGATCAAGCCTGCAACCCGGGCATGTGCCCTCGACCTGAATTGAACTCGGGACACTTCAATCCGCAGGCCAACGCTCTACCCACTGAGCCAAACCAGCTAGGGCTCTTAACTTTTCAGTGTTGGCAGCTAATTCCATTGTTCTGCTTCCCGCCCTCCCACACACAGAACACTGCACCTGACCAGGCTGCTGGCTCGGGCCTCCGCCTTAGGCAGACACACTTAGGTCTCTGAGCCTCAGATACTTTCTCCGAAATGGGTTTAGGACACAACCTGGCACAGTGGTGGGAATCCAATGAGACGATACGTGTGCAGCACCTGGAACACAGGTCAGCGCTATGTCCACCGCACGCCTGCCTTCTGCCCCTTTCTTGCTTCTACCTGGGTTTTGTTTTTGTCCCCCCAAGGATCAGCAACTTTGCCAGTGGGACGACACTGTGGTGTCCCCTGGCCTTCTCTTCCTTCTCTCTGGCATTTGTGACTGTTCAGTCTTGCAAGCGCCCGAGGGGACTTTCTTTAAGGCAAGTGCCCACAGACAGCGGAGTTGAGCTTCCCGAGAGAAGGCTGACAGTATCTCCCAGGAGCAGGGGTATACTTAGAGGATTTCCCCCTTCCGTTCCTTCTGGCAGCAAAGCTACTCCTCTGAGGTGACAGGAAGCCAGAGATTCTGGAAAACGAAGTCCCACGGGACACAAGAAAGAGCAGTGCTGACCTCTTCACAGTCCTTTCAGAGAAGCTGGTCCCACATGAGTTACCTTGACATTGAAGGTGCAGGTTGGACCTGGCAGGCAGCTCTGAACTAAGGAGCCGAGACCACAGGACAAGAGCCTCCCAGGACACCCGCTGTGTCCCTGTGCTGACCGCAGGGGGGCTCACAGGGCCGGAGCGCACATTGTCATCAGGAGACTCTCTGTCACTGCGCCCGTGACCCACGTCCTCCCAGCCCTGGCTGAGGGCTTTGTTGCACACGAGGCGACTTGCTGGGAACCTGGCCATCCATCCTGCGTCACATTTTATCAAGAATCTTCTTCCAGACCCTCCGGATGTGGAAAATGAATGGAGAGATGAAGGAAGATGAATGGAGAAACTGCTCCTGAAGGGGGAGGGTTGAGCAGCAGAGAAAAGCTCTTCCTCCAGGGAAACCGCCTCGGTGAGCTCAAGGGCTCCTGCGGCATAATCTCCCCATCCAATGAGATTTATAAAATTTCAGGTCACAGATCTGAATAGATCTCCTTACCGCTCTCTGTCTGTGTCTGTCTGCCTGTCTGTCTGTCTGTCTCTCTCTCTCACACACAGACACACATACATGGTCTCTTACCCCACTCGAAACTCTGGTTCAGACCCTATTAACGAACCTTAACTCTTAGCAGAAGAGAACTGCCTCCCTCT
>NW_005339120.1:0-1112 GCF_000412655.1 Myotis brandtii | reverse complement strand
AGGTTGAGAACCACTGCTCTAGATAGTAAACTAGGTCTATCTTTAGAAAAAAAATTAAGTTTTATTATTATAACTTGAAGAGGATGTTAGAGAAATGCCGATGCAAATCACAAGGAAGACTTAGAGTGTCATATAGATATAAGGAAAGTTATCAAACCCTGGCCTAATTAAAACAGGTTTATCTCACCTATCTTCCCAAAGGGAGGGAGAGGGAACAGTACCAAAATAACAGTGACATTTAAATTGAATTTGCAAACACAGAATAGTATGGAAAATTATCAAAATCCAGGATCTCCAAAAGATAGAGCAAAACTATCTTTCTACCCATTCTTAATCATTTAAATAAGTGACTAATAAAAGTACAATATAACATCTGGAAAATGACTCGTTATTCCAATGATCAGCTGTTAACTACACTAATAGTTTCAGTAAAGGAGAAACATCAATAACAAGTAAGCCTACCATTCAGGAGAACAACTGTATACTATAGGGGCAACGGCAACGGACGTACAATATTTTAGGCATATGTTTAGATGAAAACTTATAACCATCACCATCTACAATGTACTGAGTGCTTCCTACACACTTACACTGTGTTACGGCCTGACATGTACCATGTTTCATTTAGTCATCACTACAACCTTCTAAGCTGGATTCTATTATCATTCTCTGATGACAAAGGAGGTACCTGAGGCACCAAGATGCTAGTTTGTGCAGGGTCAAAGTTGATTCCACAGCTGGCATTCAAACACAAGCCCAATTTGGCTCCAAAGCAAAAATCAGTATCTTTCCAGGGGTCTGAGCCCTTATGGTGAATGCTATGACAGGAAATAATGCCTGTGCCAAGGCAGGCATACAATTTTAAGTCCTAAATCAGAGTTTGGCACACTTTTTCTGTAAAGGGCCAGACAATACATAGTTTAGGCTTTGCAGGCCATGCTAGCTCTGTGGCAAGAATGCAACTCTATTGCTGACCTGCCAATGCAGCCACAGACAACCCATAAACGGACGAGAGGGCTGTGTGCAAGTTAACCTTCTCTTATGGACACTGATATGTGAATTTCATATAACTTGCACATGTCATGAAATATTATTATTCTTTTGATTTTTTT
>NW_005339119.1:0-755 GCF_000412655.1 Myotis brandtii | reverse complement strand
TTGAGAACCACTGCTTTAAATGGAAGCATAGTCCTAAAGCTGTGGCAGGTGGTTTACTTCCAGATTTGCTCCACAGGTATTCTGAGAGGAGCCTCACAAAGTGTATTGGAATTACTATTGAGACGAGACCTGATTATTGCATGAAGCGGCATTTAAGTGACATGCTGACCTATGGCTGTACCAGGCTGGAGATTGGGGTGCAGAGTGTCTACGAAGATGTGGCCAGAGATACCAACAGGTGAGATGCCACCAGTTATATCCATGTTCCCTTCTTCCTACCACTCTTAAAGAAAGAGGTATAGGCATTCCTCCTTTTAGACTCATTCTTCTATCTCTGCTCTACTCCTCTTTCCTTGACTTTCAGTCTTTGTCTACAGACTTTTTCCAGTTGCCTATACACATGCTTAGTAGATCTCTTCCTCGTCTTGTCATAAACAACCTTCCCAAAAGGTTAGCAGAAGTTAGGGCTCAAGGTCAGTAGTTTAAAGCAAGAGAGAAGGCAAAGGAGAATGGGAACAAAGAAAAGAGTTTGAACAGAAATGAAGTCAGGGTGAGTTTTAAGAGAGATGAGTGTTTGTGAAGCAGATGCCAGTTGACAGGGTAGTGGGAGAAAGGTTGGTGAGGTAATGGGTATAAACGTTGAGAAATTTGGGGATGTAAGGAAGGAAAGAAATACAGGTTGAAAGAGCCATGTGAGGTTCTCTTCCTTCTAGAACAGTATCACTGAGTTGAGGAGAAAAGGTACAGATGAAAGG
>NW_005339118.1:0-482 GCF_000412655.1 Myotis brandtii | reverse complement strand
TAGAACCTCTGCTGCTGTATGTGAGAGCCCAGTCAGCTCTTTCACACCTCTTCACTTCCTACCAGTCTCTATGTGACTACACATCCTGTCTTGGTTATCAGGGTTCTATCCAGCTGGTCTTCATTTGATTATTCAGGCTGTTCTTTGGGTATTTTAGTTGTAATTCCAGTTTGGTTCTGGGAGAGTGTCAGTGTAGCTTCCACTTACTCCACCAACATTTTGGAATCTCTGGAGCTTGCTTTGGATCCTACTCTTCTGATGACTATGGCTGACTGTTCTGTATACTATTCTGAGCTTCCTCTGAGGTACTTAGGTGCTAACCACTCTCAGGAACTGTCATCCTTTGGCTTTCAGCAACCTTCTTGAAGCTCCAAGTGATCCACCAATCAACTGTTTGTCTGTCTCCACAGGATGTGGCTGTAAGAGGAGGGGCCAATCTGCCTCATAGAGTATTTTCACCTGCCACATATGGGCACAGGGCC
>NW_005339117.1:0-266 GCF_000412655.1 Myotis brandtii | reverse complement strand
TCTTTCTTATATATGGCAACAAAGCAAAATCTCAACTATATAGGAATATATACATAAATAGGACTTCCTCAAAATTAAAACCTTCTCTTCAAAAGACACTGTTAAGAGAATGGAAAGATCAGCCAAAGACTGGGAAAAATATTTGCACATCATATATCTGACAAAAGGCTTGTATCCAAAATACAGAAAATTTCCCCAAAGGCAATAAGAAACCACCAGACACTTCACTAAATAAATGGGCAGATGATTTTAACAGACTCTTTACC
>NW_005339116.1:0-366 GCF_000412655.1 Myotis brandtii | reverse complement strand
TCTTCTAGAATAGTAATTAGTAAACTGAATGGCCATGCTTTTTTTACTGCCTGTCTTTTTAGTCCATAATTTCTATGACTATGTAGGGGCTATCTCTATTTGCCCTTAAAGATCTTGTATGCTATCTGATATATATTAATAGTACTAGCATATGAACAAAATAACAATGATCATTTCTAAAGTACTTCCTATAGGTTAGATAACCTGTGTTTTATATTTATTAGCTCATACATGAATGATGTACAACAGTCCTATGAGACTATTAATAGCCTTATTTTTGCTAGAAACAAACTGATAGTGAGTTTAAATGACTTGCCCTACATGCAGCACTAGCAAAAGGAAAACTTGGATTGTAATCAAGGTTTG
>NW_005339115.1:0-355 GCF_000412655.1 Myotis brandtii | reverse complement strand
CCGTGGGCAGACCCTCTCTCCACTGAGCCAAACTAGCAAGGTCCAGTAAGAAGAGCAGAACCCTTGATTTTTTTCACTTGTTTCTATGGTCTTCCAAAATGACAACCAGATTTCCCAGCCTCCCTGTAGCTAAACACAGATGCCATATGACTAAGGGTGCTGCTAATGGGCTATCAGTGGTGGTGTCAGATGGGCCTCCTAAGTAATGTTCTTCAAATAGACTTCCTACCCATCTTACTGGCTGGATTTGGATATGAAAGCTGGAGCTCAAGCAACCACCTTGGGTCACAAGGTAAAAGTCATGCACTGGGTATGGACAGAGAGAGAAAAAAACATTGATGTGAGAGAGAAACAT
>NW_005339114.1:0-974 GCF_000412655.1 Myotis brandtii | reverse complement strand
ATGGAAGAGGAAGCAGAGGGCCAAGCAAATAGGTTTTGAGTCACTTATAGGCTGAACAAAGGAAACGTTTAGCCATCTCCCTATCTCTTGTCAATTACAATATTTCACTGTCATCAAACAACTTTCAAACGTCATCCTCAGAAAAATGCTGGAATCCTGTTGATAGTTAATTGGCTAAGAGCATGGCACAAAGCATTAAATCCCAGCTCCAGCAGGTATTGGCTGCATGGGCCAGGCAACTTGTTATCTAATTAGCCTAAGCCTCCAATGCCCCGCCTCTACAATGGGAATGATAGTGATACCAAATGCACCAAGGTGATGTGGGACTAAATGGGGAAGCGCACAGTGTGCCTAGCACAGCACCTAATGCATAGTCAGTGCTCAGAAAATGCTAGCTGTCCCTGTAATGTGGGTGCTGGCTACTCCGCTCCTTACAGAGTGATTTCAGGCTGCTACCCAGGAGGCCCCGTGAGACTAACCAGTCACTGGTCCTGAGAGCTAGTGAGTCGATCAGGCTCCTTTGCTCTTCTTAAGCAAAGTTTTGACAAATGTAATGATAGGGACATACAAAGACACTAACCCATGAGGGGTGGGGAATTGCTTACAAAATTGGTAGAACTAGGAAACCCGAGGCACACTTCACTTTCCTAACTCTATCATCCCTATCACCCAAGAGCTGGTCTAGTTTATCTATTTCTCCTGCTGCCATTTGTTGCTCTAGTTTTACCTACTGTCTCATAGACCACAAAGCATAAAACTTCCCTTTTTTTAATCCTTATTTTATTGATTCTAGAGAGAAAGGAAGTGAGAAGGAGAGAGAGAGAGACATCAATGTGAGAGAGAAACATCGATCAATCAGTTGCTTCCCGTACAAGTCCTGACCCGGGATTAAAACACAACCTGGGTATGTGCCTGACCGGGAATTGAACTGGCAACCTTTAAAAAATATATATTTATTGTTGAAAGTATTACAT
>NW_005339113.1:0-204 GCF_000412655.1 Myotis brandtii | reverse complement strand
GAGCCGAGCTAGCTCGAATAAAGACTCTTAGGCTTTTGCATCAGACCTGGATGGCTCCCTAGTATGGTTTCTTGGGGATCCTGAAATCTGGGCATAACACTGGCAGTTTAGAAAAATTAATTCGGTCTAACTATTGGAATTAGGGGGTAGTATAATCCCCTAATTAGTGAAGATGAGTCCATGATTTGACTCATGCACATAAAA
>NW_005339112.1:0-577 GCF_000412655.1 Myotis brandtii | reverse complement strand
TTATCTGCTTTAAGCCCATGTTCTTTGCTGCATGATACCCAAGCCTACTAGAAAGTACTGTGCAAATAATTAATTGACCTGAATGGCCTCATTTCTAACATTTGGTTCACTATTTGGGGTGCCAATAATAGCTACTACACATTGTGAACTTAGGTGCCAGCAGTGATGTCAGAACTGTCACTTCCCTTAGTCTTCCCAGCAAACCAAATGCCAGGCACTATCATCAACCTCTTTCAAAAAATGAGGGCATTGAAGCCCTAAGACTAACATTACTTGCCCAACACACAGAGCTAATAAGTAGGGAATCTAGGATTTGAACCAAGAGCAACTAAAATATTGACTGATGTTAGGATTTAGTAGGCTCACTGGCATGTGGCAGTTTTGACGCATTTTCAAGTTAATAAACTGCAGTTGTGATTATTAGAAGAGAAAGCTGGAAAAGGTTAGTGTGAGGGTGACCACAAAGACAGCCTTGTCGTTTAGTAAAAGACGCACATTGCAAAAAAGGAGAAGGTTGTGTGTTGTTTTTTTGGTTTTTTGTTTTTTTTTAGAAAGATTTGCCAGAGATTGCAGAGAA
>NW_005339111.1:0-707 GCF_000412655.1 Myotis brandtii | reverse complement strand
GGAGGAAGGAAGGGAGGGAGGAAGGGAGGAAGGGAGGGATGGAGGGTGGGAGGGAGGAATGGAGGGAAGGGCCATGTCTGTATCCTCACTCAAGCATTCTCACGGAACTGAAACCAGCAGCCTCACCTCGCCTGCCCACCCGAGCCCGTTTCCAGGGTGCTTTGTATTTACTGGAGTAACTCTTTCTTAGGAGCCGGCTCCTGGGTTCATTAGCTGGGCCCCGCAAGAGAAGACCTCCCGCTCCTAGGCAACTGTTGCAGGGTGCTTGGCCTCAGGGTAAAGCGGGTGAAACGGCAAGGCTGGGGTGTTCCAGCACGCTCTGTGCTCACAAAGCGAGCCCAAACAAATAGCAATGTCAGGCAGGCCAGCAGCTAACCCCCGATCCAAACAAATGCATGTATGTAGGTTTCTGTTATGCTTTGATTTTTGAAGATTTTAAATAGTAATGGCAGAGAGCAGGTTACAATGTCCTCTGTGGACATTTTATTGTATCTTATTAACTGTAGGATGCAACCTGGAATTAAGCATGAGGCCTAGTAATACAGCTCTTCATTTGACAAACATGTTGGGCAGCGAGTATACTAGTAGGTCAGACACTGTGCTGAGGGCTGGGAATAAACAGACTCAGGGGTGCTGTCTTTTCCATCAGAGAACTCACCATCTAATGGGAAGGTGACAGGTGAACCCAGTGTCACAGAGTGTGATAA
>NW_005339110.1:0-1357 GCF_000412655.1 Myotis brandtii | reverse complement strand
AAGAGCACTCCTCTTTCCTTACCCAAGGGTCTAATATTCCACATTAGATTATTTGGGCTCTTTGATCCTTAAGCCATTTTTTCTGAAGTCAGGCCTTATGGCCCCAGAATCTGCCCACATTCCAGAGAAGGTTAAGTAGGGTGTCTTATTAATCTCTGTCTGGACCCTGTCCTCAGATTAGCAACCACTAAATGTAATCACTGTGATGAGGAATAAAGGGCCTGTCCCATACAAAGTTTAGCCAATGAATGGCTGCCTCTCTGAGACCAGCTGTCCATGACTTCACACCTCTTCCAGGCACAGCAAGTTGACTGAGAGAAGTAAGTACCTTGCTCTCACTACCAAGCCGCCAGCCATCACTCCAAAAGGTGTGCTGAGAAGTCCTTCTGAGCTAGAGAAAGTGCCAAAGGCTGATATTCTGGAGACAGACTCTCATTTCACGTCAAGAAATGGTAGCTGGACCCAGAGCAACACTCAGAAAGGCCTAATGAATGGACTCAAATGCCCCCGGGTATTTCATTGTTTGGTGGGTCTGGTTCTCATAATTTAAATTTCAGTTTTAACAATACATATTGTCAGAGAACATCTGGTAGACACAGAGGGCTGTCTGCCACATTCCTTTTTCCTTCTTGACAAATATTCCTAGAGGGGCTGAGACACAGACAATCATCCATGACATCCTTTTGTTCTTATTGCAACAACCCAAATCCTTTCTATACACATGTTTAATCCGGTGGTGCAGGAAAATTGTAGCCTTCTTACTCTTGCTAAGGTCCCAAGAGCAAGGCCTGGCTGCCTTCCCAAGGCACTGTTCTTCAAGAGTTCCTATCAGGAGACTGTTTAGCTGCATCTCTCGTGCATAGCTTGAACGTGTTACATGGTTTTAAATTGTCCTATTACTTCCTGATGTCAGTCACTGAAGACACTCAGACACTGAAAACAATTTTGGAGCTTCTTCCCACCTCTCCTCCTCCTTTAACTGTCTCCCTCAACTGTGGCCCACAGCTGGGGTGGATAGAATGGAATACACACAGCCATATTGTGCAAGTGATTGGACAAGAAGTGAGACACAGTGCCAAGCCACTGGTGACCCCTCCCAGTGAAGTGAGAACTGAGAGCAAGATCAAGAATCAACAAGAGAGAGTGAGTCACTCTGTCAGCTGCACTCTTGTCCCTGAATTTTATAAGGCACCTTTGCATTCCAGTACTAAGCCTCTCCTTTTTCTCAGCCAGATCAGTGTATTTCCTGAGTCATAGGTCTTCCCCTTTCCTTAGTGCCCTAGCTCTACTTCTCTTGCCTGATACTACCTTATTTATTTTCAAATGTGTTTCCCTTTCTAGCAAATTCCTTGAAAGA
>NW_005339109.1:0-496 GCF_000412655.1 Myotis brandtii | reverse complement strand
TTTTGGGGGTGCTAATGTTCTAAAGTAATATCTGTACATAAAATACTATTTTTATATGTTGTAGGTGTGTCCCAGAGGACAGAGAACAAACGCACAGAAGTACTGCCAGCCTTGCACAGAGTCTCCAGAGCTCTATGACTGGCTCTATCTTGGATTCATGGCTATGCTTCCTCTTGTTTTGCATTGGTTCTTCATTGAATGGTACTCGGGGAAAAAGAGGTTAGCACTTCCTATGAATGTAACTGGATGCACTGATGCTGGAATAATTATTAGTCAGAATCAAATAATTATACTTCTGTTGTTTGTTTTAAAAGTGGTAAGCCTGTTCTGGTTTTATATTCTGATTACTCTTGATTGTGGCAAGAAAACTTAATGATAGGGCATGCCTCAGTATGTATTGAGGGAAGTATCCTTTGTCTGTTTTACTTTAAATGAGTTTGAAGGAACTTTTTTTTTTTATATATGTCTTTCTTTTTTGTTGAAGAAATTGAAAACA
>NW_005339108.1:0-1072 GCF_000412655.1 Myotis brandtii | reverse complement strand
TGAAGATATCTAGTTAACTATGACTTCAATCTCAGTTATACTGGAGCTTTCTTCATCCTGGTCCCTCACTACCCTCCAACCCAGGGAGCATGGGAAGATCCTAAAAGCCTTTTGCAGAGCAAAACATGGGATAGTGAAGTGGTCTTAGCTGAAATACTTGTTACCAAAGACCCTAGAGTCTCCTGAAGTGGTTCTTAGCCATCATGCCCCATTTAGACATGGAACTTGTTAGTTGGACCATGAAGGTATTTCTCTTTGGGGTTATGCCATCTCCCCATTTATTTTGAATGCTGGGGAGAGAGGGAGGCTGGTCCCAGCTACTTATGGAACCCTCTGAATCTTGGGAATAATTTTTTATTGTAACTCAATGTTTTTCTCTGACTTCCAAAGACCCTCAACTTTCTCCCCTTCTCTGAACATCTTCAATGAACTTCCATTTCTGGAAACAATAGCCATAAGGGAGACAGTCTTCAGTTAACATCCTTCAGCCTTGATGTCTAAATCCTCTAAGTCAGGAGTCAGAAAAATATGACTGGTTACCAAATTCAGCCTGCCTACCATTTGTTGGTTTTTGAAATAAAATTGTATTGGAACATAGCCATGACCATTTATTTATCTATTGTCTAAGGCTGGGTTGTTTCTGTTTGTTTTGCCATAACAATAGAGTGAAATATTTGGAACAGATTTTAACCTGCAAAGTCTGAAATATTACTATCTGGCCCTGTACAGAAAAATATGTTTAGACCCATGCTATAAGTCAAGTGTCAAGGAAACTCAGAGTCTGTCTTTTCACAGAGGTGGGAAAGTGGAGAGGACAGAACCAAAATGAATGACTTGGCACATTGTCCTGCCACAGTATATACAGCCACTTAGTTCCAGAGGTTCCTGGGAGTCTGAAATAGCTCGGAGGCCCTAGCATGATTTGGGTCTGGTTCAGATTGACCTTAGCCTCTTTCTTGAGCTATTGCCGAGGTGCTAGAAACACATATCCCAAGGATTGTCTTAGTCTCCATTTATCTGAGTCTAAGGTGGCCCAGATCCAGTGAGATTGCTCAAGGACCTTTCAGTTGAG
>NW_005339107.1:0-261 GCF_000412655.1 Myotis brandtii | reverse complement strand
TATTGCAACTGCAATTCCCAAGCTTTGATAGCAGTTTACCCACCAACTTTCCCAATAGCTGGTCTACTTGCGTTTTCTGGTCTTCCCACTGGGTTCCCACCCCCTGGCCAGCTACCTGGGTTCCAGGGAATGTTGCTACAACAACTTCTTCCAGGACCAATACTGGTGGGATGTGTTCAATAACCTGGAGTCCCAGAACACTTTGCAGGACACACAGGACGTTGTGTCGAGAATCACAGAGTAGGTGCCAACTGTGTCTAC
>NW_005339106.1:0-246 GCF_000412655.1 Myotis brandtii | reverse complement strand
ACAGAGAGGAATATTGATGTGAGAGAAACACATCGATAGGTTGCCTCTAGTACAAGCCCTGACCAGGGCCTGGGCTGGGTAGGAGCCTGCAACCGAGGTACTTGCCCTTGACTGGAATCGAACCTGGGACCCTTTGGTCCACAGAATGATGCTCCATCCACTGAGCCAAACTGGCTAGGGCCCTCCCAACACTTTAATAGTTTAATACTAAGTACTCTACTCACATATATTTTTATGGACCAATGA
>NW_005339105.1:0-211 GCF_000412655.1 Myotis brandtii | reverse complement strand
TTTCCTTGTTGTGTTGTGGTGCCCAGACGGTGTGTTTTATTGGATGTACAATACATCTCCATTTTAAAAAGTTGCAGACATGGAAGTGCAGGGCGGAGATGTGCATGAAGGTTACTAACAATGACATTGATGGGATCACTATTTGTTCCAGTGAAAAATCGAAACAATGTAAGTATCCAGCAGGAGGTGAGCAATGAAATGAACCCAGGCG
>NW_005339104.1:0-221 GCF_000412655.1 Myotis brandtii | reverse complement strand
GTGCGTGGACAGAACCAAGTCTCAGCTCTTTGCAGAATACTTCCGGGTTTTTTTAAGCCTAAAAGACAGTAGTCTGTCTCCATTCTTATTCTTTGGGATTTTTTCATCGTCCGATAAAAGGATACGTACATTGGGGCAATCTTTTCGAGATACAATATTCTAGTTGCACCCATGTGATGACATCAGCACCTCTCAGAGGGAGAGAGCCAACAGATGGGGAG
>NW_005339103.1:0-235 GCF_000412655.1 Myotis brandtii | reverse complement strand
TGCTGTACCCTCAAGCCTCGCGATCTGACTCCTGGGCTGTAGCATTGGGTCTGGCTTTGATGACCTAGTCTCCACACTGTGGGTCAGTGCCAGTCTCGCCCCTAAGAGGGCAAGATAGGGCCTTGGCCAAGACCCTCATGTGTCGTCTTTCTCATCACCCATCCACACTCTCCCCACCCCCAGTACTTCCTGAAACTGCTCTCACCCACCTGCCAACAGTCTTCTATTTGGCAAA
>NW_005339102.1:0-492 GCF_000412655.1 Myotis brandtii | reverse complement strand
CCTTGACACGCATTAGGTGCTCAATAAACATTTGTTTCCATCATTGTTAACTGAACTTTTATTGAGAATTGGTTAGAAGTAACAATTTGAACCACCTATCATATTCCTTTTTCTTTGAAAGATAACATCATGGACAGCTTTCTTAAAAGGAGGCAAACACAATTCCCCATCTCAATTTATATTCAGTGACACAGGGCTGTTACACTGACCAGAGGAAAAAAACACTACATAAAAGTGGGGTCAGCTGGTCAAGTCAGAACAAAAATAAGCTCATTATTTCCTTTTAACAACTCTTCTTACATACGTTTGGCTCCACAAGACCCAGGATTTTGCATTAAAGGATCAAGAGAGGAGTGTAAGGTAATGAATTGGCTGCAACTTGATACATATAGATTCCTAAGAAAGCAGAGTTTCAACTTAGGAGCAATTTATTCTGGGTTATTCAGACTTTCACATTCTACATGATATAAAGATAATTATAAATAACATTTA
>NW_005339101.1:0-540 GCF_000412655.1 Myotis brandtii | reverse complement strand
CTTCAGCAAGGCCCACGTGCCCATGGAGACATCTGTGGCCAGGACAGAAAGTACAGGTAGAAGGGCCTGGAACTTGGTAAAGAGGAGCACCCCCCCAATACAACCCTGATGACCCACCATGGGGCACTCGGGAGGGGGCCTGGAGATGGGACCCTGCTTTGGAGGTCTACCCTAACTTGAGTGGATTGGTTCATGTTCACCAGTCATGACTAATGTTGCTCTCTAGGCCGTCTGGAGTGGGGGTGGGGGATGAAGGGGGATTAACATGGACCACAGTGGTTAGGAACATAGACCCAGAGGTGAGTCTGCATCCCATTCCACTGCTAACTCGCCCGGTGTGACGTGGGCAGACTGCTTGGCCTCTCTGGGCGTCCGCTTCCACTCCCCTCACCTGTGAAATGGGCTGATCCCAGCAGCTCTGCCACAGACCTGCTGTGACAATTAAATGCCTTGTATATCTCCCGGGCACACACCCTACCATCTATGGGTGTGTATCTGTGTGCTTCATGGCAGTATTCATTCAAAACTTGTACCAGGTGC
>NW_005339100.1:0-652 GCF_000412655.1 Myotis brandtii | reverse complement strand
AGAGAGAGAGAGAGAGAGAGAGAGAGATTGAGAAACACATTTTCTGAAGGTTAGGAAGCAAAACTAGGGCAGAGATAGAAACCACAAGCATGGACATATTCAAACCAGAATTATATAGGAGCTTCACAGGACAGAATATTATGTCCTGTTGTGGTTTATCCACAAGTTGGAGTGCTGGGCCAATCCTGGAGGTTCTAAGCCTGTTTTCAACCCATAAATTCCTGTGCTTTTGAGGAGCCAAAAGATTCTTCTAAAATGTTAACAGACAGACCAACATCTTAAGGTAATGGCTTCGTTTTCTGTGCTGCAGAGATGCTGAACAGAACTCTATTTTTAGTTTTGTAGGACATTGTGACAACGGACCACCACCAGTTCCTGAAATGGATCTCAGTTCCCCTCAGGGATAAGATCTTCCTTAGAGCTATTTAAGAATATTCTTCATCCTTTTGCATATTCACCCTTTTTTACTCTGTGGTTAAAGTAGTGTTTGTTTGTTGTCCAGTGGGCCTCAAGATTTGTTATTTGAATAAGGCAGGAGGCAAGATTCCACTGTCTATGCTGCTAGAAGTCCCCTCACCTGTTGTCACTCCCCGCCCACCACTCCTACCTGGAACATTGGGAAGGTGAGCTGTGACAATACTTCATGGAAATC
>NW_005339099.1:0-263 GCF_000412655.1 Myotis brandtii | reverse complement strand
CTTTTGATGAGTTTTATTAGGATACACCTTGGTGTATATTTTTATGTGTCTTATCTTTGTTTTTTATATTCTTGGGGTTGAAACTTTTGTCAGATTTATAAAATGATTATATTTCTTCAAATATTGTTTTGTCTTATAATTTATTAATTATGTAAAACATCAGTTACACATATGTTAAGGCACTTGTTGCAGTTCCATAACTCACTGATGAGTTCTTTTTTCCCCCAAATTCTGTCTCTGTGTTACTTATGGAAAATTTCTAT
>NW_005339098.1:0-351 GCF_000412655.1 Myotis brandtii | reverse complement strand
AAAATGTTCAACTAAAAATTATGTGCCTAAAATTAAAAATAATGTACCTTTTGACATTTAAAATAATAGTTAAATTAGTATATATATATATTACACTGTGAATGCGGAGCTACAAAAGCAGAGTGCTGATGACTCAGCACCACCAGCAGCATGATCATTACATGATTTTCCAAAATGGTAAACTACTGTTGAAAAATTCCAAACAAAAAAGGTACAGTCTTCCTCAGACTTACACCCTAATGGGAAAATTCAATGTGTGTTAAACTCATGGGGAAAAGACTTTTTGCATAATTAATCAGTGTCTGCTTCTAGGCTCAGAGTTATAAACAGGTGTTTCACTTACATGAAATT
>NW_005339097.1:0-924 GCF_000412655.1 Myotis brandtii | reverse complement strand
TGTGCACCGGGCCTCTAGTATATATATAATCATGTTATTCATGTAATAAACTTATTTTTGTTATTTTAAATGAATAAAAATAGTTTAAAATTTTCTCAGGTTCAGTTTATAAAATAGTAAGTATTAATCAATGTAATGCAGATATAAGCAAAAGCTCTTTGGAGTTCTCAGTAACTTGTAAGAGAGTAAAGGGTTCCTGAGATGGAGACATTTAAGAACCACTGGCCTAGATGGCCATCCTTGGCCTGGGCACTGCCTAACTTTCCCAATTTCCCTTTCTCTACACCTACATCTCTTTTTCTCCTCCTGCAACACTGACTTCTTAGTCTCTTGTTCTTACCGTATTCCCTTTTAATATGGGTCACTCTGCCAGAAACTCTCTTTCCCACCCTCTTTAACCAGTAAACTTGAAGTCATTGCTCAGATTTCATCTTCTCAGTTGTCATTTCCTTAGGCAAGCTTCCCCTACTCTTCTTGACTGGGTCACATTTACTATTTGGGGATCTCAAAGCATTTGTCTCTCTCATTCATTGTTATGGTCATTATTAATTAATGTCTAAAGGCCCACTGAGTAAAAGTGCCATGAGATCAGAAACAAAATCTGTTTGTGTTCAACACTGAAGCTCCAGCACTTAGTATATGGTACCTGTGAAATGAAGAAAATATTGTCTATATATAGTACCTGTGAAATGAATAAAGTATTCATAATATATGCAGTACTTACAAAATGAATAGAATGGATGAACTGCTACAAGTACAAAAATAGTCCCAAAACATGTAGTGCTACAAAGGGTAGAAGTAAAATACAAAGACAAAACCAAGATATTCTCAAGATCATTAAAATTTCACAAGGATTGGGACAGAGAGAAAAGGGTCTAATGCAGGGATTCTCAAACTACGGCCCACGGGCCACATGCAAATACA
>NW_005339096.1:0-324 GCF_000412655.1 Myotis brandtii | reverse complement strand
TAGTACATGCTCAATTAATGCTCACTGTTAATTATTAATATTCCCCGGTATCGGATCCCTAGTTTGAAAAAAAAATAAACCTGCTCTATCATATCTACCCATGTGTTTAAAAATCTCAAGCATTTTATCCCGTGCTTAACCATATATGGTACACACGTCAGACTATTACCAATTATATAACGGTCAATAATTGCTTTATGAACCAGACAAGAAACTTCTAGAACGGCAGGCATTGCCAAGTTGACCAGATTGAATCATGAGATGGCAAAGGAGCACCGGGGAGAGCTGCTCTGTGGAGGTTCCTGAAAGACGATGACCCTGCAG
>NW_005339095.1:0-1042 GCF_000412655.1 Myotis brandtii | reverse complement strand
CCATCATGCTGGAGTTTTTTGCTTCTAGTTAAATGTGAACAGGACACATGTGAAGGGGGCCAAACCCTCACCATCTTCCTTGCTCCCCTCCCCAGTATGATGCCTAGTCCTCACCACCACCATGCACCATTTCCCTGACCCCCAGAGCCTGTTCACATTGTTACCACACACTGTCACATCTACAAGCTCATGAAAGGTTAGGATTGTCACTTATTTATCTCCATCAAGTCAAATGAAAATGCAACTCTCTTTTTTATCTAGTCTTATTTTAATTTCTTACTTCCTTTGTCCAGTGAATGTTGACTTTTGCCACAATTAATGTCATCTTTTCCTAACCTGTCACTCTTAATATTCCCTCAGACAATAAGGAGAGACGATATTAATTTTTTAAAAGATCCATCCGGAAAATTTGCTTCTAAAGTTATATCTGTGGACACTAATACAGCTTCCTGGCATTAACAGTAGTCTAGCTGAGGTGCCTCATCACCTAGATGGGCTAGGATGGGTGAAGACCATCAAAGACTTGGTCAGCTCCAAGGTTATTTTCCTCTTTTCAGTGATTTCATTAGGATAAATTTCAGGAGTGGGATTTCTGGACCAAATGGTAGGGATGCATTAATAACTCATGGAGTACATCTGGTCACATGGTCCAAGTATTATTACCAGGTTGTGACTTATTCTTGACTTGCTACTATTCATGCCCATGAAAGTTTAAGTGGATGAACTGCACTATCTATCCATATGTCTTCTATGTTTTATTTTTATCTCATCTCTTACCTTGCACCTAATGACATCTTACATCATTGTGGCTAACACCTTGTGGAGGGTTGAAATTGAGATTTCATCATCACCATCAACTATTAAGTGTTTGACTACCCAGAGTCAAATGCTCAATAATGGCATTATAATGGGCACTGTGATATGCAAAGCTAAATTAACACGGCCAACAAACTGTATGATTTTGTAATGAAATAGAGTTTCACATCAGATTATAACCCTTGTAAGATTGTCACCATCCATTCTGAAAGTGACTCTGAATCCA
>NW_005339094.1:0-222 GCF_000412655.1 Myotis brandtii | reverse complement strand
TCTGAAAGCAATAAAAATATATATTAAAAAAAGAAAACATCAATGATTTATATGCTTCTACTAACATAGCTTCAGAACAAAGTAGCATATTCAAGTACATATTTTCACCTCATTTTCTATCTACTTCTTCCCTTAGAATTCATAGAGGGAATCATAAACATGAGCTTTCCAAAACACTCAAAATTGCTTTAGGTGATAAAATTGATGCTCTACCAGTATCTT
>NW_005339093.1:0-303 GCF_000412655.1 Myotis brandtii | reverse complement strand
CCTGATTGACAACTAACTGCTCCCCTGCTGGCCTGATTACCCCCAACTGACCTCCCCTGCTGTCCCAATCACCCCCAACTGCCCTCCCCTGCCAGCCTGGTCACCCCCAACTGCCCTCCCCTGCAGTCCTAGTCCCCACTAACTGCCCTCCCCTGCAGGCCTGGTCCCTCCTCAACTGCCTTCCCCTACAGGACTGGTCCCCTCCCTAACTGTCTTCCCATGCAGGACTGGTCACCCCCAACTGCCCTCCCATGCCGGCTTGATCGCCCCTAACTGCCCTCCCCTTCTGGCTTGATCACCCAC
>NW_005339092.1:0-838 GCF_000412655.1 Myotis brandtii | reverse complement strand
GAGAGTGAGAAATCCTAAGCCCCTCCACTTCCTAGCTATGTGACCTTGGAAAAGTCTCAAAACACCTCTGAACCCCATTTTTCTTACTTGCAAAATGGGGGTTATAACGCCATCCTCCCTGGGTTCCTGGGAGGACTATGAGTTGATGTAAAATAATGAGGCTAGCCCCTGCCACATAGTACATATTATGGAACAGTCTGGTAGCTGGTGTTAGTATCCTAACTTTGTTCAAAAGTGTGAGGGAGGGTGAGCACAGCTGGATGCTAGGAAGTTCCATAGCACAGCAGTTAAGGGCATGAACTCCAAATCCCAGCTCTACTGTTATCAGTAGAAGTGGAGTTCTTGGGGCCTCGAGGAAAAGAATTCCTGAGACCCCAATGGGGGGATAGGGCTGCATGGAAAGCTTTATTGATGATGTCAACTTAAGGGGGTTCCCCTCCAAGGTCCCATCTATGTCCATTTCGCAATGGAAAGAAGTCCAATCTTGTCTTCAGCAGGGCCAGGATCAAGGCCACTACCCATAGTTTCTGCTCCATATTAAAGTACATACATACATACATAAATACATGCATACATACATAAGGTACAGTCCAGCATCCTGCTGTGGCGTCAGCAAGGCCATGGGCCATGTGGCTGCTACGGCCATGCGGCTATGGAGAGAGAAGAGGCAAACTCGGGTCACAGAGCCAGAGAGAACAAGAGGCAGGGAACTCTTTGGGGATTTTAACCAGGAGTTTCTACAAACTAACCAATTAACTTTGCGTGATGTTGTGCACCTCTGATGGGGTCCACCCCCTCGCCAATCCATTGTTCCCCAAGCTAGACTGACAGGCAAGCA
>NW_005339091.1:0-463 GCF_000412655.1 Myotis brandtii | reverse complement strand
AGGAGAGGGAGAGAGAGAGACAGAGAGAAACATCAATCCACTGCCTCTTGCATGCCCTCTGCTAGGGATTAAGCCCGAAACCCCTGCACCTGGCTGGACCGGGAATTGAACCAGTGACGCTTTGGTGCATGGTGCATCGCTCAACCAACTGAGCCACACCGGTCAGGGTTTATAAGCTTTTAAAAGATATGCTGAGGTGATGTCAGGAGGGAGTGAGGATAGGACATATATGATTTCAGGAGTTCAAGGAAGGATTCTTAGAAGAGGCTGGTGGTGATGTCGCAACATCTGTAGGTTTTCAGGTACTTACAAGGTTTTCAGGTGTTTCTTCTCTCAGTTGTACTCTTCCCTGCCAGCAATAAATCTGGGAGACAGTAATCCCTAGAGGTAAAATGAGGGTGACACAGCGTGTTTACAAAAGGGTTGAATATTTCAGGGGAAAACTGCTAACACTGCCTTAATA
>NW_005339090.1:0-225 GCF_000412655.1 Myotis brandtii | reverse complement strand
GGTGGAGAAGCCCTCAGGGAAGATCAGGGCCAGCAGTCACCGCTCACACCCACAGATAGCGCCAAATGATTAGGACCAGCACTGAGCACCGGCAGCAGGTGAGAGCGGTGGCTCTAGTGCCTGCAGTGGGTGCGAGCAGGGCCAGCGCCGGCAGCAGGTGCAAGTGCTGGGCAAGATCGTGGTGCGTTGGCGCAAAGAATTTTCAGTAACCCCCAGAGGCTCGAC
>NW_005339089.1:0-502 GCF_000412655.1 Myotis brandtii | reverse complement strand
TCTGAAAAATATTTACTGTCTAAATTGAGATATACATATCCTATATAATAAAAGACCAGAGGCCATAAGCGTCACGACCGAAACAACCGCTTGACCAGTTGCCATGAGGTGGCATTGACCACCTCACGGTCCCTCCCTCTCCCCCACTTCCCCGGCCCACAAGGGAGGGCAGGGAGGGACTGGGAACTGGCAAGTGGGCTGAATGGCTGACCTCTTGGTCCCTCTCCCTGGCTCGCAGGCTCTGATGAATCAGTGATGGTGAATGGGGGAATTGGGGTGGGTGGCAGGAGGACCAGGCTGGCTATTAGGCCGTTGGAATCACCAGCTCATCCCCGGCTGCTCAGGGGCTCGGGCCTGCAGGAAAATGGGCACCGGCAACTTCACCTCCATGTGCATGCACCAGGCCGGCCACTGATGGAATGTGCTGCCCACTCAGGGCTGCTCACACTGGGGCGGGTAGGTCATGGGCATGCCCCACAGCCTCCATCAGTGCCTCAAGCCC
>NW_005339088.1:0-271 GCF_000412655.1 Myotis brandtii | reverse complement strand
AAAAGAAAACATAGGCGAAAAGTTTCATGACATCAGATTTAATGATTTCTTGGACATGACATCAAAAACACAAGTAACAAAAAATACGTAAGTGGGACTACATCACACTAAAAAGCTCTGAAAAGCAAAGGAAACAGTCAACAATATAAAAGACAACCTACAGAATGGGAGTATATATTTTCAAACCATAAATCTAATAAGAATTAGTATCTAAAACATCTAAGGAACTGCTATAACTCAATAGCAACAAAAACAAACAAACTAACGAACC
>NW_005339087.1:0-1271 GCF_000412655.1 Myotis brandtii | reverse complement strand
AACACATTTTTCTATATGTAGGCAATAGTCTAAGCTCATCATGTTTATTAATACCTCTGAGGTATATATTATTATGATTTTATTCCCACTTATAGATATAAAAGCTGAGTAGAAAGATTAAGTGGCTTGACCAAGGTCACCCAGCTAGTAATAGGCCAATATCTAGAGCACATATGACTAACTTCTGTGCCTTCTCCACAAAAATACTAACAATACAAAGCACCATATGATTGCACAGGATAAGGAATAGTCTACAGAAATGAATGACATAAACTCTTCAGTTCTGGGCATATCCATGCAGAGACTAGAAAATCCAACAGTCAGATAGAGGACAGAGAAGTTCTCCAGTCTGTAAGAAAAGTAACTGAAAGCATAATTGCCTTTGGATTAATGATAAACCCAGATATCATTGGAGGATGGATTATTGTAGAAAGGCTTCGTGGAGGAGCAGAATCTCAAATTACACCAGAAAGAGAGTTGAAGTGTGAAAGGCGATGAAGGTGTGGCAGAACTGGGTGTGTCTGGATGCACACCCCTTGTTCTGTAAGCACTGAGTAGGTTAGACCCATCCACCTGTACAGACAGGTATGCCCTCCTCCCCTCATGCATCCATCAGTCCCTCCTCTAAATAAAAGCTTGGTCACAGAAGACAACCTTCTAGGATAAAGAGGTTAACTTTCCATCAAGGATCAAGAGACTTAAAATAGGCATTTTAAGGAGGAAAACAAAGAAACAAGCAGGGTTCTGGCTGATTATCTTTCATCACTGTTCCCCAGAAGTTGTGATGGAGAAACAATGCATATGTTAGAAGCAAAGCAATGTTCAATAGCAGGACTTGGTGCCAGGAGGAGAAGGGCAGGACTCTACGGCAGCGTGTCTGGGTGAGCTGAGCAATGGAGTGGCTTCCTGACTGCACTGAGATGGATTGTACCACACTCGGATTGAAAGATCATTCCACATGGTTGAGAAGACACACTAAGTGATTTTTGTTTGGCTTAGACTGCTGTCTCACCTGACACCTTTAGGAAGCAGTTACATTGCATGCTTGACCACTGACTCAAGAACCAAAGAGGCCACATATCTGAGACACCTGTCAATGGCCAAGTGCCCTGTGGTGTTCGCAGTGTGATGCTGTTATAAAGTCAGCCGTGTGTCTGAGTAGAATGATGATGTGGAAAGCCATGGGCAGTACAAAGGGGGTTCCTGATGTCCATGAAAAGCACTTCAGAACTTTAAGGTGTTATTAAAGCAGCTACTGCTGACCTTAGTAC
>NW_005339086.1:0-1306 GCF_000412655.1 Myotis brandtii | reverse complement strand
GTGCCCTTGACCAGAATTGAACCTGGGACCCTTCACCGAGCCAAACCAGCCAGGGACAGTTTTGTTTTTTTAAAGGTGTACTTTTACATTAAACAGTAAGTCAGTATTAAAATTTCCAATGACAAGTAAATGTGGTGATGCTTTAGGATGCTGGAAGTGTGTTGAATGTTTTCAGTTGCTAACACATCCCCGTAAATCATTTTTTAAAACGATGTAGAAAGAGGAGTCGTCCTGCCCAGCTGAGGGGACGTTGGATTTAGGCTGCGAGTCCGAAGTGGATGGCACAGAAATGGCGGAGGCCAACGCCCGGGGGGAAGGAAACGGAGGTCAGTGAGATGGATTTCAGGATGGAATCCCTGTTCCCTTAAAAGTTATATCGAATTTCAACAATTCACTAACTTAATTCCCTACCACTATCGATAGCCTTTTCTTCTAAGTGTTTATCACCCACTTAGATTTATCATCAAACAACTGTGATTCAAAAGGTTCGTACCTAAGAAAAGTAAACAGTTTTTGGCTTTTTGCTTTTATTTTATTTTCATTTTGGATGGATTCCCCTGGGTAATCTTGAGTGTTATCAGCATATTTCTCATGCCAGGTGAGAGGGTCACCTGAGGGTACCTGGTGGTTTTAGTCTTATGTGAGTGAGGCTTGAGCATGCTGGGGGTTTACGTCTGATGGTGCTTGACATTACAACCTAATATAATAATAGAGGAATATGCAAATTAGCCGGGACACCGTAATGTCACGACTAATCTACAAGTGGTGGAGAGCTACAGGAGGGCGGGGCAGCGAGCTACGAGCCGCCAAGAGCTACCAGCGGCAGTGGGCAGGGTGGCCAGCCGAGGCAAGCAGCAGCGAGCTGCTCGCACACAGATTCGTGCACAGGGCTACTAGTAGTTTTATAGTAGCTTCGTTTCCAGGTTTGTCCATAATAAGGTAAGCTTAGTGTTTGCATTTCTCCTAGTGAAACAAGGGCCACATAAGTCCTATTCTTGTGAACACTTTTGAAAAGTAAGCAGCCCTTCCAGTTCTAAGGGGGCATTTCCACCCCTGAGTTCTCTCCAGGTGAATTCATTTTATCTTTCTCTAGACATTTGCATATGAACCTGCTGTATATGTAGTGTCTGTGTTGCAGTTTTGGCAAAGTTTTGTTCCGCAAAAGCCGCCGTAATTATTGTCCACTTGCTGCCCACTGGTCCCACTAGTGGACCCTGGTGGTGGTTTGGGGAAGAAGGTTGTGTCATTAAAGTCCCTGTCAGTGGACTTGTAGAAATCGGTCTCTTTTCCTTAAACAGACAGACCT
>NW_005339085.1:0-242 GCF_000412655.1 Myotis brandtii | reverse complement strand
GGGCCCACATCATCTCCAGACAGAGCGTGGGGGTGAGCGTGAACCTGAGAGGTCTGAGGAGAAGGAGGGTGCACGCCTGTTCTCTGCGGCCTTGAATTCTCCCCCTAAACTCAGGGCTGAAAGGGCTGTGACGTCTCTCCCGCTCGATTCCCACCTCCTCCCTCTGACCCTTCATCCCGGGCTGCCCGCAGGAGGCCCCCGGAGCGGGAAGGGGGAGAGAGGGGGAGGCCCCTGAGCACAGG
>NW_005339084.1:0-650 GCF_000412655.1 Myotis brandtii | reverse complement strand
ATGGAGCCAAACCAGTTAGGGCTTAAGACAATTTTATAAGTGGCTGATTTGGATGGATTTCTGAAAGTTTTCTCCAGATCAGAACAAGAGAAGCAACCCTCAGGTGATGAGGAATATCTGCACATGAGAGAAGCTGGCATCTCATTTCCTGGTTGGACTCCAGCTTGCTGATTTATCATTTTGTCTATTTAAGCAAGTGGAAAAGGAAATGAGAGAAAGAAAGAGAGAATATTCAGCTGTGAAACTTTCGGAATTTCCACCCTTTGGCCTATGCTTTACCTGTGTTTTCCATTGATCATTGAGATAAGGTGAAAAATGGGCAAAAGAACCCTAGTAACAAGAGGCTTAAAGGATATTCACAGAGAAAGGAAATGAAGGGAACTTCAAAAATCATTGAAACAGAACCTTTTTTTGGAAGAGAACTTCTGAGTAGAGAGATCTTATCCATGGTGCCTCTTACAAGTTCATTTAGGTTCCCCCATCAGATAGTACATAGGTTGGTATCTCACAGTAAAACATTGATAGCCTAATCAACTGAAGACCACAACATCTACTTGATAAAAAACAGTTTTGGCCTTTAATTCTCTCCACCCCTTTTGTTAACCTTGAGGATATAAAAATAGATAGATAGATAGATAGATAGATAGATA
>NW_005339083.1:0-214 GCF_000412655.1 Myotis brandtii | reverse complement strand
CTGCCCTCCCCTGCCAGCCTGATCACCCCCAACTTCCTTCCCCTGCTGTCCTGTTTGCCCACAACTGCCCTCCCCTGCTGGCCATCTTGTGGTGGCCATCTTGTGACGACATCGACCCAACCTAGGCTTTTATTACATAGGATATTTATATATTCATATATATATACTTAAAATTTTAAAATATATTTTTATTGATTTCAAAGAGAAGGGGAGA
>NW_005339082.1:0-952 GCF_000412655.1 Myotis brandtii | reverse complement strand
CCCCCATTTACTTCTATTTGCTCCTATCCTACTGGCCAGAATAAATCACACGTGAAGACGTGTCAGCATGGACACATGGGGGCCTCAGAAATCAAACCCACTCACCCCTCAATGTGCTGTTATATTTAAATAACTGGACTACTTCCCACAACACTGGTACAGATCACCGTGGTCCCTGAACTTGATTTCACAATAAACCCCAACCAGGCTCCTTGATCCATCCGTGGCTCTGGAACGTCCACACTCCAAGGGCAGCCAGGTGAGCCTGTGAAACCGTAATCTATGTCATGCCACGCTCCTGACCGAGTTTCCTCCACGGCGCCCCATCGCACTTGGAGCAAGCGAAGACCTTGGTCACGGCTGACAGGGCCTCTGTGGCTCAGCTTGCCCGAGCATCTCTGACCTCCTTTTCTATCCTGTCCCCCAGTTACCCTGGTCCAGGCCCTTACCAGGCCTTGAGTTCTAAGTCCCTACTTACCCAAGGCCTTTCCATTCTGTGGGGACACTTTTCCTCCAAAGAGCACGGGACTTAGATCTCTACACAAGGGTCCCCTGGTGGACAGAGATTTTCCTGGCTACGCTGCAGAAACAGCTCTAGTCCGCAACCCTAACATCCGACCCTCCGTGCCCTGCTTCACTTCCCCTACGGATCTGACACACTGTGTATCCACACTTACTCCCTTTGCTTCTTTACTCTAGAATGTAAGCCCCAGGAGGACAGCACTCCGTTCGTGTCCCAAGTGCCTAGAACAATGCCTGGTACAGAATTCGCCCTTAGCAAGTATCTGTTGAGTAAGTTCGTAGGTAAATGAATGAAGAAATGGGAGAAAGTGCGAAACAACCCAGGAGGCACCAGCTATAAAATGGATTAACTATTCCCTGGAACGCCATGCAGCAGTGGGACTAAATGAAGCTGCACGACACGTATCAACAAGGCTAACTCACAGTACAG
>NW_005339081.1:0-302 GCF_000412655.1 Myotis brandtii | reverse complement strand
AAAGCCTTCCAAATTAAGGCAGTAAACAAAATGATTGTGTAGTTAATGTTTTACACCATCAATATATCTTAATTTCTGACAGATCTCTCACACACAGACAACACCTATACCAGGGAACGCATAATCCTGGCTCCATCACTCACTAGCTATGTGGCCTTGTTAGCTCCCTCTGCTTCAGTTTTCTCGTCTATAAAATGGGTGTTATTATTATCTACCTCAGAGGGATGTTTTCCGGAACACATAAATAAGACATATTGCCTGGCACGTAATGAGTACAGTCAAACCTTGATTCTCAAATGTCT
>NW_005339080.1:0-1371 GCF_000412655.1 Myotis brandtii | reverse complement strand
CCTTGTGTGATTCGCGGGGTACATTACAACAATATGATTCAGGTTTCCAAGTTGAATTGAATTCTCACCTCAATCTAGACCTGGGACTCCTTGAAGAGCTCTGTGTTCACTCTTATGTGTAGGCCAGATCTTACCATGGAAACTGTAGTACCTGAGCTGGGGAAACTAAACGCAGTAGGAGTAGTTGTATCCCAGGGTAGCAGGGGGCAAGTGTCAGCACTCAACCATCAAAGCCAAGGGAGGAGTGGTTAGCATAAAGGTCAACAGAGTCAAAGCAGCAATGAGAATATTCTGACTCATGCAGACGTTGGCTAGCTCATTATAATGTTTGAATATGTAAAATAGATAGGACACCTACTAAATTCTTGATCTATCTAAGCAGAAACATTTTACGTCAAGTGGACAGTAGTCTGAATCATAAAAGCCCTTCAATCAATTCCCAGACTTGAGACGGTTTACAGCCTGGGTGTAAAATGAAAGGGAAGCTGGTTTCCCTTTAGGAAGGATCCCAAGTGCACTGCCAAAATCTACACTGATAATCTTTCTCCCAGCCTTCCCCACAGGGACCTATGGTCTTTTACCAGGGTAACTGTGCGGTGGGGAAAGGGAAGTAATCAAAATTTTAGAGACTGCTGAGCTGACACTAATTTTAGAGACTGGTTCTGAACTGACACTAATTTCAGGATACCAAACACATCACTGTGGCCCACCAGACTAGAGGCTGATGGCACTCAGGTGATCCATAGAGTTTCAGCTCAGATGTGTCTCACAATGGGCCCTGTGAATCCTGAACACATCCTGTGATTTTCCCCACAGTTCTGGAATAGACACACTTAGCAGATGCCAGAATCCCCCACTGATCCCTGACCTGTGGAGTGTGGACTATTATGATGAGAAAGATCAAGTAAAAGCCACTAGAACTACCTCTATCTAGGAAAATAACAAACCAAAAACAATACCACATTCCTGGAGCGACTTCAGAGATGATTGCCACTATCAAGGCCATGACAGATGCAGAAGTAGTGATTACCAGCACATCCCTATCCAATTTGCCTTTTGGCCTTTGCAGAAGAGAGATGGATCTTGGTGAATGACAATGAGTTGTAAGCTTAACCAGGTGGTGACTAAAACTTCCTCTGTTGTTCCAGATATGGCTACATTGAAACAAACTGGACAAATGAATACAGCCCCTGGTATGCAGCTATTGATCTGGCAAAGGCCTTTGTCTCCATTCCTGCCAGTAAGGATCACCAGAAGCAGTTTGCTTTCAGCTACCAATGCCAGTAATATACCTTCCTTGTCCTATTTCAGGTGTGCATCAGCTCTCTAGTCCCATGTCATAATTTAGTTCAAAGGAATCCTGGTTGCCTT
>NW_005339079.1:0-386 GCF_000412655.1 Myotis brandtii | reverse complement strand
ACAGGCTTATACTTTATAAATTAGTTAAACAAATAACCCTCTGGACATCTGGAAACTTAGGTTTAAATGAAAAATGGTTTATTATATTGTGATTCAAATTTATTTAGATTTCTGTTTTGTGAAATGTTTTGTGCTCAATTAGCTGGACGTCATCCCATACACCGAAAGATTGCTGGTTCAATTTCAAGTCAGGGCACATACCCAGGTTGTAGGTTCAATCATTGGTGCATGTGGTCAATGTTTCTCTCTCTCTCCCTTCTTCTCTCTCTGATATCAATAAGGATATATCCTCCAGTGAGGATAAAAAAGAAGAGAAGGTATAATTTTAGGACAGAAATGTATTTTTATAAAGTTATTTTTATTGTTACTTCTCTTTGAATTTTATA
>NW_005339078.1:0-271 GCF_000412655.1 Myotis brandtii | reverse complement strand
GATAGAGAGCTAGAAACATTGATGAGAGAGAAAGATCAATCAACTGCCTCCTGCACACCCCCTACCAGAGATGTGCCCGCAACCAAGTTACATGCCCTTGACCGAAATCGAACCTAGTACCCTTCAGTCTGCAGGCCGATGTTCTATCCATTGAGCCAAACCGGTTAGGGCCAGAAACTTTTTCTTAAATGAGTAAAAAAAAAAAAAAAAATTTTTTTTGGACCTTAAGAATACAAAGAATAAACTGAAAAATGCAACAGAGAACTTCAAA
>NW_005339077.1:0-473 GCF_000412655.1 Myotis brandtii | reverse complement strand
CTGGTTCAAATGAACCGTATTTTATCCATGAACACAGGACAAAGACAGTTGGAAGTCTCTTATTCTAACCATTGGGAAGGAAGATTGCTTTCTTCTATGTGGGATGTGAATAGTGCTCACACGACTCCTTTATAGCCACAAATCCAACAGTGGAATCAGACCACTGATCTGATCCAATCTGTATTTTTATGGTGGGTTTCACCACAAAGAATTTCAACCATGCTATCTTAAGAAATATATTTAATATTGCATAACTTTGTGCTTATACCAAAATAACTTACAGTTTGAAAATATTAAAAGAACCTTATTTCTGGCCCATATATGGCTCAGTTGGTTGGGCTTCGTCCCATGCACTGAAAGATTGCTGGTTTGATTCCCAATCAGAGCACATGCCTGGTTTCAGGCTAAATCCCCGGTAGTGGGTGTGCAGGAGATAGTCAATCGATGTTTCTCTTTCACATTGATGTTTTTTT
>NW_005339076.1:0-1478 GCF_000412655.1 Myotis brandtii | reverse complement strand
AATAAACAAGGTTATCCAGTAACCTATGTCCATTAACAAAAGCATTTCAATAAACAAAGTTATCCGATAACCTATGTCCTTTAACCAACAAACACAGTTATCTGGTAATCTATGTCTGGGTCGATTCCCTATTATTGAAAATTCTGGTAAAATGTTAGACGTTGAGTCTGGTGGAGAAGATAATCAGGAACCGTCCAGTTGAGTTCAAACCATGGTCTGGTTTTAGCACTTTTTGAGGTAAAACTCCATTTCTTAAGAGGTGACTGGAATGTTTGCCTTGCCCCTCTCAGGTAAACACTCAGATCGCTCCCCCTGGAATCAGACTGTTAGAAGACACATCGAAGACGTGAAGAGAAGAGTAACGGGAGTTTGACTACAAGGACGTAGCCGTCTAGTTCATAGGCAACAGAGGGAAAGCATTAAGCTCTGTGGGATCGGTGCTAGAGTATGAAGCCATTTTCCTTGTTACTATAGCAACAGCAAAATGTCAACTATTTTTAGAGCTTTGTTCCAAGATTCAAGCAGCCATGCTAGTTATCAGTGTGTTTAAAGACGCCGGAAACATATGCCAAGCAATAGAGCTGGAAATTTAAGTATAAAAGGTAATTTATTTCCTCTCAAACATTTTAATAATATGCATGCCTCCCCCCCTCCCCCCGCTACATTTAATGCTTTTTTATGCAAATATAAATCCACATGTTATAAGAAATTATATAAACAGTATTATTGTATCTACATGCAGTTAATAAGTTATTCCGTGTACGGTGTTTCAACAGTGAGTATAACATTAGAGCGCTCATAGCTATAAACACTGTAATGAACTTGGTGTTCAGACGCTCCATTCGTTGGTCGTAGCTCATTCCTTTCACCTTCAATAAACACCTACTGAAAGCCAGACACCCCACTACGTTCTGGAAATATAAGGATGACAAAAGTGCCATATTTTTTGCCCAAGTGCATAGTTCTAAACCTGAGTTTGACCTTAAGATGCACAATAGGATAAATCCTGACAAAAATGTTAGGACACACAAATGTGAGCTAAGGAGCTTTTTCTCCAGAAATAAAATGTAGGTTCTTAATTTTTGCCAAGAAGCAGAAATGAAGAATGGGCTCGTCTCTGCACGGTTGCCTTTGTGTTTGGTGCTTAATGAAGCTCCGCTGGCAAACGAGAAGCTAAAAGCCATCTGTGCAGAACACTTCGCAGATTCGAGTGTGATGGGAAATTAGCGACTTTTATGTTTTTATGGGCGAGATGCAAACCATGCAATTAGGAAAAATGATGCAGTTACAGACATTTTGAATTACCCGATGTAGTGTTCACTCAGAGCTCTGTAGGTCCACGGTGTTTATAATTCATGATCTTCACCTTCCCTTCTTATATTTTAACGTATAGTGTACATTGTGAGGTTTCACAGACAGAGGTAATTATTGAAACCCATTTGAGAAGAAAGGGATCTGGCAAATTATTCTCATATTGA
>NW_005339075.1:0-840 GCF_000412655.1 Myotis brandtii | reverse complement strand
TGACCGGAATCAAACCATGACCTCCTGCTTCATAGGTTGACATTTAATCACTGAGCCATGCCAGCCGGGCCAAAGTATACACATTTTGATACTTACGTTGCTTGATAATCCTTCCGAATTGGAGAGGTTAATATTTCTTTCTACCTCTTGCACAAATAATTATCTACATAAAACAAGAATAGTCTTTGAGACTGAAAAATGGATGAAGAAAAAAATACAGCGGTATTTTAATTTGCAGTTTGTATTCATTAGCAATTTTCAACCTAGTTCTTATGCCTTTTGGCCATCTGTGTTTATTATCTTCTGAATTACCATGCCTGCTTCCATTTTCCTATTGCGCTGTTCAGATATTTACTATAAATTCTTCAGAACTATTTACATAAATCATATTAAGTCTTAACTATCATATATATTAAATTCTCTCACCACCCTACCAGTCTGTATTTGTCTTTTTCAATTGTGGTTTTTTTTTTAATTCAAATCTCCCAATATTTAACTCTGTGGTTTCTGGCGGGGATGTCTATGTAAGTTTTGAAGGGCCTGCCTCCAGACTATTCAATCATAGTCTGGAGGTAAAGAAGGATCTGGTGAAAACTGAGGATGTCTTAAGTGGGGAGGGAGGTCACAGACAGTTCCTGGCACACAAGAAACCCTAATGGCCTGAGGAGAGAACTCTGGAATTATGGGCAAGGATAATACCCACTTATGGATTCATTGTCCATTCAGAAGGGGAGAATACCCCATCATTCCCCAGTGAGTGTATAGATAAGCATTGAATTGGTTCTTGACCTTCGTTTGATAGCTTAATAGGATAGTTTATAATTCTACCAGAGGCCCAGT
>NW_005339074.1:0-415 GCF_000412655.1 Myotis brandtii | reverse complement strand
GGTCAATGCTCAACCACTGAGCCATTCCAGCCAGGCTAAAATTATGAAACTTTTTAATATCTATTTATTTTTATTTAATGTAAAATTTATAGTAAAACACGGTATCTAGCAGATACATAAATAGATACAGCTATATGTATATGGACATACACATATATGATAGATCTTTTATATATACTTTCATATATTCTCCAAAGTAGTGAAATAATTACAATGTATATATATTGGGATAATTATAATTTTCTCATATAAAACATCTCTTTCTTCTTTCTTCACACATCTGAATTTTTTGTAACTTTATATTAGTGATATAAGTTCTAGTACAGTACAATTTTCCTAATTTACCTGAGGATTGGGATTATTTGGAGTACTTAATACATGTTCTCATTATTGAGCCCTAATTCTTATCAACAGA
>NW_005339073.1:0-276 GCF_000412655.1 Myotis brandtii | reverse complement strand
GTCAGATATGAGTATTGCTACCCCAGTTTTTTTTCTTGCATGGAATTTGTTTTCCCATTCCTTCACTCTCATCCTGTGTCTTTTCTTCTGTGGGTCTCTTTGTAGACAGAATATATTTGGATCATGTTTTTTTATCCATTCAGCTACCCTATGTCTTTTGATTAGAGCATTTAGTACATTTACATTTAAGCTTATTATTTTTTTCATGTTTTATTTATTTATTTTTATATTTTTATTGATGAGAGTATTACAGATGTCCACTCCCTTTTTATCTCC
>NW_005339072.1:0-242 GCF_000412655.1 Myotis brandtii | reverse complement strand
CCCTGGATGCTGCCCAGTCTGAGCCATTTCTCTCTCTGCTTATTGCAATGGGCTCATAAGCAGTCTCCCTGCTTCTGATCTTGCCCCTTAAGGTCCAGAGCGAAACCTCTAAAACCATATTCAGATCACACCACCCCTCTCTTCAGGGCCCCCAATAACTCCCACCTCACCAGTGTGAAAAGCTAAGCTCTTTACATCGTCCATATAGCCCAGCCTCATCTACTACTCTCTCCCTACTCACT
>NW_005339071.1:0-261 GCF_000412655.1 Myotis brandtii | reverse complement strand
CTTTTTAAAAGATTGACGTTGTATACGTGATTGCAAAGAGATCAGAAATGTTGATTATAGCTCATGGATAAGAATGGTGCTTTACAAACATCCCATTTTTAGTGTATGGAATTTGAGGCAGTGGATCACGAAACTGAAGAATTTTGCTTATTTAAGAATGAGCTTGCCTAGCCGGATTGGCTCAGTGGTTGAGCAGCACCTATGTACCAGGAGATCACAGTTTGATTCCCTGTCAGGGCATGTGCTGTGTTGCAGGCTCCA
>NW_005339070.1:0-455 GCF_000412655.1 Myotis brandtii | reverse complement strand
GTACAGCATAGAGAATATAGTCAATAATATTGTAAAACTAAGTATGTTGCCAGATGGGTATTTGAAATATCAGGAGATCACTTTGTAAATTATACGACTGTCTAACCACTATGCTATACAACTGAAATTAATATAAAATAATACTGAATGTCAACTATAATTGAAAAAATAAAATTTAGAAAAAACATATATAGAAAGACAAAGAGCCTAGAAGAGCTAACACAGTACTGGAGAAGACGAACAAAGTTGGACAACTCACACTACCCAGTTTCAAGAATTACTATAAGGCTACAGTAATTAAGACAGTGTGGTACTCCTGAAATAATAGACACAGCTCAATGGAACAGAAGAGAGACCCTAGAAACAGACCCATACAAATAGTCAACTGATCTTTGACAAAGAAGAAAAGGTAATTTAGTGGAGAAAGAATAGTCTTTTCAACAAATGGTGCTGGA
>NW_005339069.1:0-212 GCF_000412655.1 Myotis brandtii | reverse complement strand
GCCACAGGCAAGGCAGCTCCTGGGTCCCAGGGTGGCGTCTAGCCTGCGGCCCGGCTTTCCAATCATGATCACGGTCCACAGGCAAGGCAGCTCCTGGGTCTTGGGGTGACGGCTAGCCTGTGGTCCGGCATTCTGATCTCAATCAAGGGCCAAAGGCACAGCGGCCCCTGGGTCCTGGGGTGCCCCCTTGCCTGAAGCCCACCTTTCAAATC
>NW_005339068.1:0-222 GCF_000412655.1 Myotis brandtii | reverse complement strand
CCTGCCTGTTGGCCTGGGGCTCACAGCAGGAGCAGCCATTCATCCAGATCAGCCGAGCAGCACTTCCACTGTGGTAGCGCACTGACCACCAGAGGGCAGCTCCTGCGTTGAGCATCTGCCCAACGAGTCATAATGACTGATCGACCAGTCATTCTGGTCGTTCTGCCCTTCGGTCACTAGATTTTTATTATATAGGACTACAGGCCCAGTGCATGAAATTCA
>NW_005339067.1:0-247 GCF_000412655.1 Myotis brandtii | reverse complement strand
ATTAGTTGTTGGTTTTGTTGAGTTTTCTCCCGACATACATATATTTTTCCCCTGCTTTTTTCTTTTCTCTCTTACCTTTTTTCCTTTTCTCAATATCATTTTTGCACTCTTTTCTCTCCCTTAATTCTCTTTTCCCTGGTGGTCACATAATTTGGGGATATTGGTGTCATGAATACATTTGTTTTTTGTTCCCTCTGTGTCATGTCTTGCTGAGTTGTATTTTGTGCCTTTTGGTCAACATGGTAGA
>NW_005339066.1:0-249 GCF_000412655.1 Myotis brandtii | reverse complement strand
TTCCTGCTTTAGTTTTTCTCTATCCTTTCTTTTTACTTCTTGTTAAAAATTGATCATATTTATCTGCTGTATTGACACATTACTATTATAATAGTCTCTGTTGACATACTCATATATCTAATTTCCTCTCCTCTGCTCCAAGTCCATGAACCCTTCTCTTCTCTTTTTGGTAGCTAATTTTTTTCTTGTTGTTGTTGTTGTTTGTTTGTTTATTTGTTTGTTTTTGTTTTTTATTTTATGCTTTTGTTT
>NW_005339065.1:0-254 GCF_000412655.1 Myotis brandtii | reverse complement strand
CACAAAATATGAACTATAGTGACAGAAAGCTAATCAGGGGTTGCTGAGGGTGGGGGGAATAGTGCAAGAGAGAAAAATTCTAAAGGGGCACAAGAAACACCTGGAGATAACACATGTGTTCATTATCTTGGTTGTGGTGATGGTTTTATGGTACAAACAGTCAAAATATGTCAAATTTCATACACTTCAAATATTTGCAGTTATTATACCACAACCATGCCTCAATGAAGCTGATAAAAATAACTTTTAAAAAT
>NW_005339064.1:0-285 GCF_000412655.1 Myotis brandtii | reverse complement strand
GTATATATAAAAGGTATAATATGTATTTTATTATTGGCAATGAAACAAAAGTAACTTTTAAAATGTTGAAAACAATTTGAAAATCTCAGGCCATTCTTCTGTATCATCTTTTGCAATAATATTCAAAGGAGAATAACAACCTTATGATTTATTAACTGAATATGTTAATAAATTATGTTTTGGGTACCATTTATATGGTGTCAGCTACACAACTTAACTTGGAATCTTATTGTTCTCCTGGACATTTTCCTCCTTTGTTCCTATCACACTCTCTTCACTCTCACC
>NW_005339063.1:0-542 GCF_000412655.1 Myotis brandtii | reverse complement strand
ATGTCATCATTGTCATTGTCACACTAACTAGAAATATACACCCTAGTTTGGCATGAACTTAAGTCACTCATACTCAAATTCTGGCTCCCTCTGTGAGAACACTGGGATGGTCAGTGGCCATCCTCTATAGCCCCAAAGCTTCTATTTAAGCCAGGAGGTAGGAACAGGCCCCCAAGCTATGTGTCACCCACAGAAAACTACTTCTCATTAAAAGCATTGTGTTTACCCTCTAGGTAAGGACCCACTTTGGGAATAACTGAGCAGATTTGGGGTTCTTGAGGTCAAGACAGTAGTCAGAAAATCTCTTCCAGCCATTTGGCCCATATTCTGCTGTGGCCTAACTGGGTTAGGTGGGCACATGACAGGGCAGTAGTCCATTTCAACAACTCAGTACAGCTCAAGCAGGCTTTTCATGCACCATATGTCACTGGAGCCAAGTGGTGATGGAGGGAAGGCATTTTGCAGAGGAGGAAAGACAACGGTGAAGGCTGAGAGAGGTAATAATTTGCCCAATAAAGCAAATGCTAGTAAGTGGTTGAGTC
>NW_005339062.1:0-339 GCF_000412655.1 Myotis brandtii | reverse complement strand
GGACACTGGCGGTGGCTCCTGTCAAGACAACTTGAGCTCAGACAGGAAATCCAGGCCCCGCGCTCCCAAACATCTCGGTGGGGGGAGGGGGGGGCGGCGGTGCCAGAGCTGCTTGCACCTGGGTCTCACCAGCTTCCTCACAGAGGCCTCTTTCAATCCGTTGCCCATCAGTGGTGGGTGACCATTAGGGCGTGGGGGGCAGAGGGAACTATACTCATGGGCACCCCGGGTTCTTCTCTTGGTACCCTCAGGCCCAACTCTGCCTGGATCTCCTCACCCGGAGGCGTGTCTCCCACCTGCCAAGGACAAACCCGTGCAGGGAGGGGCTGAGGGGCTGAG
>NW_005339061.1:0-800 GCF_000412655.1 Myotis brandtii | reverse complement strand
GTTATGCTTATCTGCATGCATATAAGTCCTTTGGTTGTAAAAAAATAATTTTCTTGCTGTTTCTTAAGATCCCTTGACACCAAACTCTCTGGAGAAAAGCATTCCTATAAAACTTAACAAACTCAAAAAAGTGCAATATACATAGAGCGTTCATTCTAAAACAAAGAAAGAAAAAAAGCCTAAGTTTGTCAGACTTATGTCATCAAGAAAGACTTCAAGAATAAGTCAAAGGAGGGAAGAAATCAATAGAAAACATCAGTTAGTGTTTAATTCTACCAATTAATAGTCAATGCTACAGAAGTTCCTATTATAACCTTGCTAGCAAATGAAACGAGTCTCTGAAATACAGAAACCCTCTAATATATTTATTATTCGTTCACCCATACACTTAAGATCTACTGAGTACCTTTTTTATACAAGATCTTAAACTATTTGCTGGTGTCAAAAACCATTAAGAAGCATTAAACTGGGCTTCCAATTCAGAGTACAGCAAGTACGTAGTCTGGAATAGCCAGAGAATAAGGAGGACAAGTGGGAAAGACAAGAGGACAGCAGGTACCAGGGCAAAGCACAGAAGATTTAACTGCAGAAGCAACAGAGGCCTTATTGAGAGGCAATTGGGATAATACGAAAGGGTTTTAAGCAGAAAAGTATCAAATATGCATGTGAAAAACTGACTCTGACGGCAACATAAAAGGTAAATGGAAGAAGGTCAAGGCTTGAAATAAGATTCATCCAAAAAAAACCATGAACAAAGGCATCAGCAAGAAGAATGGAGAAGAGCAGGCAGATAAAAATAA
>NW_005339060.1:0-285 GCF_000412655.1 Myotis brandtii | reverse complement strand
CCGACATTCTATCCACTGAGCCAAATCGGCTAGGGCTGGACATCATGTCTTGTTCCTGTTCTTTGGGGAAATGGTTTTAGTTTTTGCCCATTGAGTATGATGTTCACTGTAGGTTTGTCATACATGGCCTTTAGGAAGTTGAGGTACGCTCCCTCTATTCCCACTTTGATGAGAGGTTTCTTTTTTTTAATTTTTTTTCCTTTATTGATTAAAGTATTACATGTGTCCTTCTCCCCCTCATTGCCCTCCCCCCCCACCCTGCTGAGAGTTTTTATCAAAAATGGG
>NW_005339059.1:0-323 GCF_000412655.1 Myotis brandtii | reverse complement strand
TTTGATCTGAACAGTGGTTTTGTGAATGAAGAGATATATAAAAGTTCACTAAGCTTTTACACTTAACATTTGTGTCCTTTATGGTAAGTATGTTTATTTACACACTTATTACATATACATATTTGTATATGTACAGGTACGCATATAAATGCACAAACCTACACACACAGGTGTTTTTAACAGTGTCTGGTACATAGTAAGCAGCCAATAAATATTAGCCATTTTCATTATTAAGACCCCATGGTGTAAATAGAGCGAGCAATGTTATCTTAGAGGTGACGGAGGTGAGGCTTGACCACACATGCAAACACACTCCCCAGCTC
>NW_005339058.1:0-245 GCF_000412655.1 Myotis brandtii | reverse complement strand
TCCTGTATCTCCAAGTACTCCTGTGTATTTTTTGGTCTCCTGGTAATTTCTGTAACAGTAAGATACGTAGATTTTAAACAGAGGAGTGAATCAGATTTCCAATTTAAAAATAACATTCTACCTTTAAAGTAGAAGATAAAAATGGCTGTGCTTGTGGGGCATAAGGAATAGCTCTAGTAGATTTTGAAAATAGTTTGGTCAAATAATGTTTGCTGGTTTAGACTGAGTACTAGCAACAAATATTT
>NW_005339057.1:0-280 GCF_000412655.1 Myotis brandtii | reverse complement strand
TGTTTGCCAATTTAATTATAATGTGCCTTGACGTCGGTCTTTTAGGGTTTATTTTGTTTGGGACTCTGTGAGCTTCTTAGATTTGTGTGAGTTTTTTTTCCCCCTATATCAGGGAAGTTTTCTATCATTATTTCTTCAAACAGGTTTTCTATTCCTTGCTCAGTTTCCTCTTCTTCTGGTACCTCTATTATGTGGATGTTGTTTTGTTTTATGTTGTCTCAAAGTTCCCTTAGGGTCTCCTCCTGTTTTTTTTTTAAGTTGTTTTTTTTTTTTTTCTTTT
>NW_005339056.1:0-701 GCF_000412655.1 Myotis brandtii | reverse complement strand
AGTGCACAGGACCACACCCAACCAACTGAGCCACACCGACCAGGGCCTAAATACTTTTCAAAACGTTTCTTTTTCACCTTTGGTAGTTTCCTCGGTGGTGGGTTATGGACCATTTTTGTTTCTTTCATACGTTTCTGTGTTTGAGGAAACCTAATAAACATTACTTGGGGGGAAATAAAATTCTTTCCTCGGTAGAGGGAGCCTCTCAAACCTGTCTAGCGCTGCTGGAACTCTTCAGTGGGAGAGGATGTACTGCCGTGCGTGGCTGTCCGTCTTGCATCGCAGCCGGTTCTCACCATGAGAAGGTCCTTACATGGAGCCTGAACCTGCCTCTCTAACCCAGAAGTGCAGTTCTGGGCTCTGGACCAAGATGCACAGTCCTTCTCCTTCCCGTGACTTCCCTCTGGATATTTTCAGGTCACAATGAGGCTCATCCCACACATTCAGCCCGAGCTTTCTGTGGCCCCGTTAATCATACCCAGAATCCCCCACCTGAGGATATTTTTTTGCATTGATTTTGAGAGAGGGAGAGAGAGAAACATCAATGTGAGAGAGACACATTGATTGGTTGCCTCCTGCATGCACCCTGACGAGGGCCAGATATCGAACCCACAACCCAGGTAAGTGCCCTTGACTGGGAATCCACCCTGCAACCCTTTGGTATGCGGGCCAATGCTCTAACCACTGGAAAACACTGGCCA
>NW_005339055.1:0-248 GCF_000412655.1 Myotis brandtii | reverse complement strand
TTATGCATTCATGAAGGTTAACAATACCAGAATAGTCCATGAGAAAATGTACCTTTAAAAGAAAAGTTAAAAATAAAAAGCAAATATGTTGAATTGAACAAGATAGGGAGTAAAAACAATGTAATGGCAGTTATCTTCCTTAAAAAAAAGTTTAAATTTCTTAATTTTATTTAGATATAATTTTCAGCATAATTATCTCTTTAAAAAATGATTTTCTATTAAATTCTATCTACAAATGAAATCTGTTT
>NW_005339054.1:0-284 GCF_000412655.1 Myotis brandtii | reverse complement strand
CCATCACTGGCCACGCCCACAAAAGGCCCTCCCCTGGGGATCCTAGGCTGGCTGGTGCTAATGCACCCATCTGCAATTGGCCACACCCACAAACGGCCCTCCCGCAGGGATCCCGGGCTAGGCTTCAGGCAGCTGGGAGTGGGGCCGGAACTTCTGCCGTGTTGCCATGTCAACGCGGCAGAAGTTCCCGCCCCTTAGCTGCTTGCTCATTCACTTACTCTCGCATTCATTCTCTCATTCACTCAGTAAACACTCTCAGGTCCCTGGCACCAGGCCAGGCACTG
>NW_005339053.1:0-666 GCF_000412655.1 Myotis brandtii | reverse complement strand
GGCATTAGGAAGGTTGAGAACCACTGTGCTAATTCATTGTTGGAACTTAGACAACATTCCTGGTCCTTAATTGGCTAAAAGGAATGTCTCTTTCAAAAATTTGAAAAGTCTCTCAACTATGCAAGCCTATTTACTTATCATCAACTCAGATATTAGTATGTGAGTGCATCTGGAACCATATCTGATGTATAGTAGGCTCGCAATGTGATCAAAAGACCTACATGTTCAGGAATCAACTCCCATGAGAGTGTGAATACTAAAGAATGGTATAAATTAGTGCCATGAAAAGCAAATTACAGAATGTCCTTAAGCTTGTAAGAAGGGTGGAAAGGATGACAACAATAAGGCTTTAAAAATTGTTATCAGAGCAAGAATAGGAGAGAGCAAGCCTGATGATTAGACAGAATGGTATAGTGTTAACACGTGACACACAGGGCAGAAATCTTCTGTCAAGGAGAGAGCTTTTGGCTGAAAGGGGTAGAATAAACATGGTCCGGAGGGAAGATGAGCCCAAGGTAGGCGAGTAGACTGTAATAGAGTGCTTGAATGAGTGCAGGAGTTCACATCTGCACTGAGAAAGGTAACAAACAAGATTGAAATCCTACTGATAAGTTCTGAGATCTGTGATAAATGGGTAGGATGGTAAAGGCCTGGAGACAGCCCTGC
>NW_005339052.1:0-696 GCF_000412655.1 Myotis brandtii | reverse complement strand
AGTCATAGAAAAAAGTCCTTGGCTGCATAAAAGTCCTTTGTTGGTGCTTTTGAACTCCCCGGTCATGGACTACAAAGAGTCCAGCGCTCTGCCTCTCACCCCTGTAGAACAGAAACGTTGCCTTTTGTGGATCTTGATATACAGGATACATTACTGAGTGCCTCTAAAAGCTTTGTGAACCTTGATGGAAATCAGAGGTGAAAATGACAGTTCAAATGTCTGGTCTGGGTTTAAGAGAGCCATGGTAATATATTTTTCTTCATAACAGATGCAGATAAAATAGTGAGAGTTGTTCTACCAGTAAAAGCTGGCTCAGACTTACGGTCACCACAATTTGTACTCCCCAAAGCTATAGGCCAGTGGACTTGGAAAGCAGACTCAGTGCTAGGGGTGTTGCTAGGAGCAGAGAAACGTCTTTATACTTATCAGGATTGGATAAGGTTTGGATGTTTGGATCATCAATGTCTTTGAATTCCGCAATGAATTTTGGATTGAAGTCATCTATTTAAAAGTGTAGTTACAATTTAATTATGACTTAAATTATTTCTGGTAATCTTAAAGATATGTTCATCATCAGTGCTTAAGCCAGCCCCTGTGTCAAGATAGGTGCCCACCAAATGTCTATTTCCTTGAAAGTGGGATTAGTTTGGAGTTGTATGAGTCAGGGTTCACTCAGGGAGGCAGTGGTACATAGAG
>NW_005339051.1:0-206 GCF_000412655.1 Myotis brandtii | reverse complement strand
GACAAACCAATAGCCAGCATCATACTCAATGGGCAAACACTAAATCTATTTCCCCTAGGAACAGGAACAAGACAGGGATGCCCACTCTCACCACTCCAGTTCAACTTAATACTGGAGGTACTAGCCGTGGAAATCAGACAAGAAGAAGAAATAAAAGGCACAAAAATTGGAAAAGAAGAAATAAAATTGTCATTATTTGCAGATGA
>NW_005339050.1:0-405 GCF_000412655.1 Myotis brandtii | reverse complement strand
ATAGATATATGGTTAGTAATGGTCCAGTGTACAAAATTCATGCATGGGGGAGGGTGTCCCTCAGCTTGGCCTGCACCCGCTCACAATCGGGGACTGATGACTCCTAATCGCTCACCTGCCTGCCAGCCTAATTGCCCCCAACTGCCCTCCCCTGCCACAACCTGCCCCCTCTGCACGAGGCAGCAGAGACACCAGGACCAGCCTCCTCGACATCGCACAGAGCCGTGGGACCCCCAGGCCACCCTGTACAGAGCTGCTGACGGGACCCGCCTCCACTGTGTATGCAGCCATCTTGTGGCGGCCATATTGTGCTGGCCTTTTTGTGACAACGACGCATGCGAGGGAGCGAGGACCACCTAGGCTTTTATTAACATATACTAGAGGCCCGGTGCACAAAAATTTGTG
>NW_005339049.1:0-595 GCF_000412655.1 Myotis brandtii | reverse complement strand
ATTCATCAGTCTGTGAAACACAGAATCGTAGGAGGTTGTCCAGTATGAATTCCTGCTTTATTTCCCCATGACATGTGATACCTAACAAGGTTGTCTTTTATTTCTGATTTTGATAAAATGATACTGACATTCAGAAGGTGTTGGGCATGAAATGTAGACAATTGGCTTCTTCCAACGCTGTAGTTCACTGTGGTCGGACCAGGGAAAAGCGATTGAAAGAGACAACTATGTTTGGCCAAGTCATTCTGAACAGACGGTCAGTGGCAACTTCTGGAGATTTCTGCATCCCTGAGTGTACGGTTATGACAAGGCATCTATGCAGTTGTGCAACATGGGGTGAGACCGTCTCCATGGTAACAGCTTGGGTTTTTACTATTTCCTTTCTGTGAAGCAAGAGGGAAGACTTCGCTCTGTGTTACATCTTAAGAGCAGCCAATGACTCTTAATTGTAATCAGAGGGTGTCTTATGAAAGGTAAGTGGAAAGATTGAAGATCAGGAAGCGAACAAAGAAGGGGAGGCGAAGGCCCCAGGCTCACGGCTTACTGTTGATGGAGGCATTTAGCCACGCGCTCTTGGAGAGGCAATTTCATTACA
>NW_005339048.1:0-280 GCF_000412655.1 Myotis brandtii | reverse complement strand
CTGTCCCCGCTCCGCTGACCTGACCCCCGCTCCTCAACCTCTGCCGCTGCCTCGGAGCGTCTCTGGCCGCTCTTGCTCTGTTTTTGTTTTGTTCTACCCAGTAACACGGGGGCGAGAGGCCGGCGTTCATTGGACGAGGCGCGGAGGTCGTCTGGCCAATCGTAGCGGTGGAGCAGGAGCTGAGGAGGAAAAGGGAGGGAAGTGAAACGTGGAAAGCTGGGCAGGGGCACAGGAGGGCGCATGCGCGTCTGCCTTCCAGAACTTGCTGGAGGGGGGGTTG
>NW_005339047.1:0-1079 GCF_000412655.1 Myotis brandtii | reverse complement strand
GGTCGGCCGGGCGCTTAGGCTTTTATATATATAGATGACATATTTGTTATACTCAGTAAACAAACATTGATACATCATAATAAACTAAAACCTAAGTTTAATTCCAATTTTCTGACTTGGCCCTCTTCTGTTCTGAAATCCCATTTGGGATACCATATTACATTCACAACATGTCTTCTTAGACTATGACCTTTTCTCAGACTTTCCTTGTTTTTTGTGACCTTGACAGTTTTAAAGCATATTGGTCCAGTCTTTTGTAGAATGTCCTTATTTAAGATCTGTCTGATGTTTTTATTATGATTAGACAAGGGTTATCTGATTTGGGGAGGAAGACCACAGAGGGAAAGTTCCATTTTTATCATATCTATCAAAGGCACATACTCTCAACATGATTTATTGATATTGATGTTGACCTTGACCTTGTGAAGTTACTCTATTTATGCTCCTTCCCACACCAGACACTGTGGAAGATAACCACTATGCACAAGTTCACACTGAAGGAGTGGGGAGTTCTGTTCCCCTTGGTGAGAGCAGATTATCTACACAAATTATTTGGAATTCTTCTGCACAAGAGAGCTGTCTATTGGCCCCCATTGATTTATTTTGTCAAACAATTCTATCAGTATAGACTCAAGGATACTTATTTTATATGTTGAGTTATATCCAGATCTATTGCATTTTCTTGCTCAAATTATTCTAGATTTGGACAAAAAACAATTTCACTCAACATATGCATACAGAGTTTAAAAATAAGCCCTCTAAAATGAGCTATTCTCATAATAATTAGCTACTATTATTGTTTCTTTCTATAAGTCAGGTGCTGTAGTTAACACTTCAAACATAGTGTTATATCTAAAAACACTGCAGGGCACCTTAGAGATGAGTAAGGTTCTGTCACGTGACCCCCACTCCCTAATCATTTGCTCACCTCTAATAGTCTATGTACATGTTCAGGTTCACCCAGCTATGTGAGACATGCTCCAAAACAAGGTTTGAAAAGGGAAAAAAATCATTAGCTTCTATAGATTTCTTCGTATGAAAGCAAACTGATAGCCAGGGAATTTCACATCAATTATTTT
>NW_005339046.1:0-520 GCF_000412655.1 Myotis brandtii | reverse complement strand
GAATGACCAGACGATCAGAATGACCTGTCAACCAGTTACTATGATGTGCACTGACCACCAGTTGGCAGACGCTCAATGCAGAAGCTTCCCCGTAGTGGTCACTGCACTCCCAAAACCAAACTCCCATGGCCCCTCCCCCTTGGTGTGCCAACCTCCCGTGGCCCCTCCCACCCCCCAGACAGCCAACCTTCTGGGGTGCCGTCCCCCACCCAGCCAACCTCTCACAGTCACTCCCCCCAGCCAACCGGCCTCAATCAGGACTGGGTAATATGGCCCCAATCGGCTCCAAACACCGGCCAGGCCGAGGGTCCCCCACCTATGCACGAATTTGTGAACCAGGCCTCTAGTCCTATAAAATAAAACACTAATATGCAAATCAACCGAACAGCAGAACAACTGGTGGAATGACTAGTTGCTATGATGCACACTGTCCCCCGAGAGGGAGGTACAGCAGTGGCGATAGGGGAGCAGGGACAGCCAACAGGCAGTGCCAGGCCACCAGCCAAGGCAGGTACCAGCG
>NW_005339045.1:0-598 GCF_000412655.1 Myotis brandtii | reverse complement strand
CTGAGTTTGAGGCATAGCAGACAGGAGAGAATCTGTTCTGATATGTGAAGGTGTATTTTCTTGTGTATTCTAAAGTTTAGCAATTTCCCAAGGCACACTCATTTATTTAGATATTATGACCCCTCCCACCGTACTCTGGAATTATCAAAGAAGAGAAGAAAGGTACATGCTGAGCTCCTCAAGGAATACCACTTATCACTGTACTTTTGCCAGATAGCTAAAGGGAGTCAACAGAGGTCTAAGTTCTTAATAGGCATGTTGCAGGCCCATGATAAAAATCTCTGAATGACTCATAACTGTTTTTCATTCGTCTCTCTAACTCATCTGTCTGCTTTTTAGGAGGAAATCAGCATTAAACTGATTTAGTACTTCTCAGTCTAAAGTTGGAAATACGCATTTTTTACTCTCCTGACATCCCCAGATTGAAAGGGAAGAAAGAAAATACTTTCCACTCTTCAGAAAGGATACTGTACTCACTGACTATGTATAAGGAGGGTAGGGTCCTCCCTGAAGCCTGAGGGACCCCAAGCAACCAACTCAGTCCCTTCCACTGAAGAAAAAAAAAGCAGCATTATTTCCAAGAGGACTCAGAATGTAC
>NW_005339044.1:0-513 GCF_000412655.1 Myotis brandtii | reverse complement strand
GCACGAGGCCTACAAGGAAATAAGAAAGCAGGGTCCAGGCAAAGGAAAAGCAATCTCCAGAAATACCCCCAAAGAAACACACGCATCAGACTGCCTGTGCAAAGATGTTCAGTGTGAACTGGAGTACATAATAGCCGAACTGTTTTAAAATTTGAGGAAAAGTACAGATATACAAATCCAAGGAGCTCAGCAAACTCCAAGTAGGAAAACTCAAAGAGACCCACAGCAAGACACACAGCAAAGACAAAGACAGGGAGTCCTGAAGCAGAAAGAGGAAAGGGACTCCTCACACATAGGGATTCCCAATGACACTGTCAGCAGATTCCTCAGCCAGAACCGTGTAGATGAGAAGGCAGTGAGGCGAGATCTGGAACTGCTCAAAGGAAAACACTGTCAACTGAGAATTCTGCATCTAGCAAAATGGTCCTTCCGAAATGAGAGGAAAATTAGAGCATTACTAGACACACAGAAGCTGAGTGACTTCATTACTATTTCACCGACCCTCTAAGATAG
>NW_005339043.1:0-355 GCF_000412655.1 Myotis brandtii | reverse complement strand
CCAGGTTTGCTTATCTCAGCTGGACATGTGCAATTAGTTGATGGACTGACTGGTCTAGGCTGGTGTTGCTGGGGCTAAGTCTTGGCTGTCGTGTATTTTGACTCTGAAACTCCAGACTAGCCGAGACTTCTCATCATGAAATATATAAGGGGAAAATAAAAGAGCTCATTATCAGAGCATAAAAATATTGATGTGGCTCTAAACATTTGGCTCAGCGGATAGAGTGTTGGCCTGCGGATTGAAGGGTCCCAGGTGCGAATCAGGTCAAGAGCAAGTACCTCAGTTGCAGGCTCGATCCTGGTCAGGTCATGTGGGAGACAACCAATTGATGTGTCTCTCTTACTTTGACATTTCT
>NW_005339042.1:0-556 GCF_000412655.1 Myotis brandtii | reverse complement strand
TAATGACAACTGTGGGTGAGCAGAAAAAGGATTGATTAAAAATATATTTAAAAAATAGCAGAAAATAATTTGGGGGGCAATGTCGGGAGGTAAACCGAACCATTGAGAGGGTGGAAGCACCAGTCTTGAGTCTATGCAGCTGGGAAAATGCCCAATGCTTCACTCAGAAATCCCCTCATTTGTTCTTGTGTGTCCTAAGACCAAGACCAGTGTGTGCACCTGGAATGGACCTAAGTCATAAGCCGGGTCTGAGAAAGCAAGTGTCCAGCATTTTCAGCCCTTGGAGTAGAAGGCAGTCTTTGCACATCACCAAGTCTCAGAAGTCGAACTTTCGGAAATGTACACAGGTGTGGAAGGCAGAAAAATGTCCTTCATCCCAAAGATGTCCATAGGACCTATGAATATATTAGGTTACATGGCAAAGGGAAATTAAGGCAGCAGATGGAATTAAGATTGCAATCAGCTGACCTTGAAATAGGAAGATTATCCTGGATTATTCAAGTGAGCCCTATGTAATCGCAGGGGTCCTCATAAGTGGAAGAGGAATGCAGAAGAG
>NW_005339041.1:0-518 GCF_000412655.1 Myotis brandtii | reverse complement strand
GAAAGTTTTCACTTGAAAGGCCTTTGGCATCAATCTATGGCAGATCGTACACCCAGCTTCACATTAAAGTGACCTGGTTGCTTTTTAAAAATATCAATGCTACCATCTTAGAGAAACTTTTTATTGGTCTGGGAAGGGGCCCAGAGATCTTTTGAAAACCTCTACAGATGACACCATCAGGTCCCACCTCCTTATTCAAAGTGGTACCCGGAGAGAGAAATGGAAAGCCCCTTTCAGTAGTGATGATAGTAAGATGGTTACCATTCGTTGTTCATTCAGTGTAGCAAGAGTCTAAGCACATAGGCCTGGAGCAAAACTACCACTTGCCTTTCCCCCTTGGGCCGATGAACCTCACCAAGTCTGTTTCCTCATCTGAAGTGGGGAAAACAGTCTACCTTCCTCATGGGGTTGTTGTAAAATTTAAATAAAACAATGCAGATGAGGTGCTTACTGCAATGCTTAGCAGATACTAAGCACACCTCTCTTGCCTACTATTGTTATCTATTATCATTCACTCA
>NW_005339040.1:0-350 GCF_000412655.1 Myotis brandtii | reverse complement strand
CTGATATGCCGAGCTCAAAAGGTTCGCCATCACTGTTTTGGACTCATGAATTGAACTAATGAGACTGCTGAGTGTGCCAGTCAAGAGCCCACTGGGAGCAGGGCCCTGTGAAAAGGGGATAAACCACTCCTTATGCAAAGTGCAAACAAAGGCTGGATTGAGATTTAGAACTGGAAGTGCACAATGCTGACATCAACTGGGCTCTCCTGTCACTGTGGACCTTACATATAGAGTCATACACACCAGAAATACTAAGTCAGTGGGTCCTAGAGAAGGCTTTAACACTGACAACTGCTATCAACCTGTCTGTGCTCCATCACAGAGCACAAATAGGTCCCAGGTTAAATAGC
>NW_005339039.1:0-266 GCF_000412655.1 Myotis brandtii | reverse complement strand
CCCGAGGAAACACAGGGCAGGTGTCAGAGCCTCGGCCACAACATTTCGGTCAGCTGCTCAGCATATAACCTGGCTTTCTGTGTTTCTTTTATAGACGCCTTAGTTAATAGATGTTGTTGATGCATTAACATCGAACTCCCTGCCAAGGGCATGATGAGCCGTGCCTGATGAAGCCTACCTAGCAGGTACACCTCACAGGCTCCCTGGCTCAGCGACATGAGGCAGCACGTCCACACTCTACTTGGGGGCCGTCAGTGACATCACCT
>NW_005339038.1:0-347 GCF_000412655.1 Myotis brandtii | reverse complement strand
GAAACAGAAAACATATAGGCCAGGCCCTCAAAATTCTGGGAGTGACTTACTAGGAATTTGCCAAAACCTGGTTTCTATTTTTGTAGATGTAAAAAAAATATATAGCACTTGCCCTCAAAATGCTAGACTCAAGATAGAGAGATACATAAGAAAAATAAAAACTCAAATGACACTGTAAGAATTAATACAAAAATAGAGGGGGGAATAAAGATCCCAAGTCACAAGGCGATTCTGACAAAATGCCAACGAAGGATATGTCTAATTTAAGTGCTATCAATTAAAGGGGAAAAAATAGTATCTAAGAACAGAGATAGGGGAGAGACCAAGATGGCGGCATAGGTAAACAC
>NW_005339037.1:0-270 GCF_000412655.1 Myotis brandtii | reverse complement strand
CCAGTGCACAAATTTGTGTGGGCCTGTGGGATTGGGCCAAACCCAGCTCTCCAACATGCTCCAAGGGGTCCCGGATTGTGAGAGGGCGCAGACCAGGCAGAGGGATTTCACCTGTGCACGATCGGGGCTGGGGAGGGACCCAGGATGTTGGCCAGCTGGGGAGAGACTGGGAGAGGGCTCCAGGGTGTGTCTGGCCCATCTCTCACAGTCCCGATTGGCTGGAACCCAGCAGCAAACTAACCTACGGGTCTGAGTGTCTGCCCCCTGGTG
>NW_005339036.1:0-316 GCF_000412655.1 Myotis brandtii | reverse complement strand
AGTAGCAGGATATAAAATAAATATCCAGATATCAGTTCCATTTTTATACACCAACTAGAGGCCCAGTGCATGGATTTGTGCACCAGTAGGGTCCTTTGGCCTGGCCTGTGGGAACTGGGCCAAAACCGGCTCTCTGACATCCCCCAAGGGGTCCCAGATTGCGAGACGGTGGGACGGTGGTTCTCAGATGATGCACCCGGAATCAGGTTCCCTCCTCTCTGACTCTGGGGGTGTCAACTGAGAACCACAGCTGCCAAGTCACTGCAGCTTGGCAGCAGCAGCATTGAGCATCTGCCCCCTGGTGGTCAGTGCATGT
>NW_005339035.1:0-483 GCF_000412655.1 Myotis brandtii | reverse complement strand
AATCAAATTATCACAAACACTGCTATTTGCTTACCCATCATTCCTTTCCCCCTTCCTTTTTCTGAACAGAACTGCCATTTGGCTCATCTACCCATTAGTAAGCCCGTCATGCATGGTGATTCCTTCCCCTTGCTGTTGACTGGATGGGGATGGCCATGTGATCCAGTGCTGGCCAGTGAGATCAAAAGGGACCACTGGTTGAAGATGAGGTCAGGACCCAGAAGGGCAGAGTCCAGAGACCGGCAGAGAGGAGAATCTAAGCCTAGGTCTGATGCCTGGAGTGACCTGCCTCTGGATTTCTTATGTTTACAAATATTTTTGAATGTATTTCCTTTCTTCTGCTGCCAGGTTACACATGGCAAATAGCACCTCTCTAAAAAAACTTATCAGTGGCTTTGTTTTCCATTTTAAAAGAACAACTTTAAAATAGGAATCTGGTGGATATCTGGATTGGTTTTAGTTTGAAACTATTATGAGCAAAGC
>NW_005339034.1:0-795 GCF_000412655.1 Myotis brandtii | reverse complement strand
CTCCCCTACAAAGCAGTGTGTTGCTCTAAGATGGTCTGGGCCGCACTGACTCTGTAGATCCTCTACCTCAGACCTTGGTGTGGCTCTGAGCTGCTGAAGGAGGCAGGGCACTGCCTCTGCCTGCAGCACAGAACAGAGCAGGGACCACACGGGACGAGACGCCGTGCGCTGTGTGTGCAGGTATATTGTGGGCGTGTGTGCATGTGGGCCGTGGGACTGAGGCTATGTTGTTGGGCTTCAGGAGAAATAAAAGCCCTTGCCCTGCCGGCTGCTCACACTCAACTCTGGGGCCAGGCCCACTGGGAAGCAGCACTCAGTCAAAATGCGGAGAATCTGCTTCCCTGCTGGGGAGGAGAGGGCGAGCTGCGGGCCATGCTCATCCACCGCCCACAGCCCGTGTGGCCACCCTCAGAGACAGCAGCCCGGAGCTCAGCTGGTGTGTGCACAGCACAGGCCAGCACCACAGCCCTGCTCACCTCCCTAATCCCAAGGCGACCCTGCGGCCAGGGCTGGCACTGGAAACAAGTGATTTCTTTTGGTCTTATTTGCTGGATACCCTGGACACTATACATTCTGTCATCACGGACCCAGACAGCCCCAACGGGGGCACTAACACCTCTTTATAGATGAAGAAACTGAAGCACAGAGCACCGTATAACTTCCATGTCACTCAGGTACAAGTAGGAGTAGCAACTGGGATTTGATTCAAGCAGGTCAAGGTGATGGTAGATGTAAGGAAGCGAGGAAGAGCCCACACAGCCTATTGGGGTTCTGGAGGAGAGGGGTGGGGAGCGG
>NW_005339033.1:0-292 GCF_000412655.1 Myotis brandtii | reverse complement strand
GCCGCTCAGCCAGAAGCCAGGCTCATGGCTGGCGAGTACCTCTCCTGCCTCTGTTGCAGGCGGGCAGTAAGGAGCGAGGGGTCCCAGACTGTGAGAGCCCTAGACTGCAAGAGGGATGTCCGCCTGAAGGCTTAGACCCTATCCCCAGGGATTGGGCCTAAGCCTGCAGGCGGACATCTCCTGAGGGGTCCTGGACTGTGAGAGGGTGCAGGCTGGGCTGAGGGACCCCTCCTCTGTAGTTCACGAATTTTGTGCACCAGGCCTCAGTGGATAATTTTCTTGAGTTATACTG
>NW_005339032.1:0-260 GCF_000412655.1 Myotis brandtii | reverse complement strand
CGGTGCCCGCCAGCCCCCGCCCCCGGGGCTGCCCATACTCACTCTCTCCGGTCATCACCCCCTGGGTGTACCGCTTGGGCAGCATCCCCGTGTACCCGTAGAAGCTGGATTGCTGCACTTGAGAGAGAGAGAGAGAGAGAGAGAGGGGGGAGCGGCCGTGACACCACTAGCTCCTGCAGCGGGAACACATGCCCCAGGTTGAGATCACTGCGGTGAGGGCGAGGGCGAGGGCGAGGGCGACAGGACACCATCAGCACCGC
>NW_005339031.1:0-225 GCF_000412655.1 Myotis brandtii | reverse complement strand
CCTTCCCCTGGCTGCTGGCACCGCCTTCTCTCTGGCCTGGAGCCGACTTCTACCTCTCGCCTTGTTGTGTCAATTTGCATATTCCCTCCTTATTGGCTGTGGGTGCTGCCATCTTTGTCATAAAGTTATGGTCAATTTGCATATTAAGTCTTTATTAGATAGGATATGCCTAAGTGACCGTTTGACCATTTGACCAGTAGCTATGACACACACTGACCACCAGGG
>NW_005339030.1:0-398 GCF_000412655.1 Myotis brandtii | reverse complement strand
CCACTGGGGATGGAGCCCTCAACCCGGGAATGTGCCCGGACCCAGGATGGAACTGTGGCCTCCTGGTTCATAGGTCGATGATCAATCATTGAGCCACACCGGCTGGGCTACCCACGGGGTTTTAATTTACAGAGATGACCGAATGGGGACTTGGAGAGTTTCATGCCTCTGTAAGAAGTTTTTATTGCTCACAGCTCCTAAGAGCAGAGACAGGCTGTGTCGCACGGGGCCACAGGGGACAGTGACATTGTTGGTAACGGCAGGAAGGAGCGAGGAGAGCGTAGGCACACACCTTCCCAGTAGGTTCCTGGAGAAAGGCAAGGCCGGGAAGCATAGACCACATCAGAAGTGAGAGTTGGAATCACTGGCAGGCGTTGGTGCGTAGGGGTAGCCCCCAG
>NW_005339029.1:0-257 GCF_000412655.1 Myotis brandtii | reverse complement strand
AATGGGGACTTGGAGAGTTTCATGCCTCTGTAAGAAGGTTTTATTGCTCACAGCTCCCAAGAGCAGAGACAGGCTGTGTCGCACGTGGCCACAGGGGACAGCGACATTGTTGGTAACAGCAGGAAGGAGCGAGGAGAGCGTAGGCACACACCTTCCTAGTAGGTTCCTGTAGAGAGGCAAGGCCGGGAAGCATCGACCACATCAGAAATGAGAGTTGGAGTCACTGGCAGGCGTTGGTGCGTAGGGGTAGCCCCCAG
>NW_005339028.1:0-519 GCF_000412655.1 Myotis brandtii | reverse complement strand
GATGAACTTGAGGGCGTGCCCTACCCAGCACACACACGCACACACACACACGCACACATGCACACACACAGTGACACTGTAAACAAGAATAAGAAACTCGACGTGTCCGTGCACTTTTCATGCATTTTCCTCATGAATTGTCACTACAGCCCCATTTGGTAAGCCTGTTTCACAGATGAGTAAACATGGGATCGGAAGGACTTATGAGCTTGTCCAAGTGATAAGGGCAGAAATAGAATACTGGGACCAGCCATAATTGCAAGAAATATTCATCATGAGCTCTTAACTCTGATTGTTTTGTTCTGATTAAAGGAGGCACATTCTAACCTGGCTGGGAGTTGCATGTGGGACCTGGGAGCTCACCTGGACATGCAGCCCATCCTCTCCATCCGGGAGCTGCCTATTATCATGGAGAGATGAACAGCCTTGTCACAGAAACCAGAATCACCAGCCCTTTGAGGACCCCCAGCCTTTGCGTGCATGCAGGCCTTTGCAAATCTCAGCCTGCGTTAGCTGTGA
>NW_005339027.1:0-245 GCF_000412655.1 Myotis brandtii | reverse complement strand
CTGCTTCCTCTGCCCAGATGTCCTTCTCTCCCTCTCTGCCTGTAGAGTCCTACCTACCTTCTTAAACACCCAGCTCCAGCCTGGGCAGCGTAGCTGAGGGGTTGAGTGAAGACCTATGAACCATGAGGTCAAAGTTCAATTCCCGGTCAGGGCACATGCCCAGGTTATGGGCTCCATGCTCAGTGTGAGGCCTGCAGGAGGCAGCCAATCTCCTCATTGATATTTCTATCTCTCTCTCCCTCTCC
>NW_005339026.1:0-596 GCF_000412655.1 Myotis brandtii | reverse complement strand
CGTGCCAGGGGTTGCCCACCCCTGCTCTAACCCATTTGGTCTGTCTTTCCCACTCCCCAGACTAGAAACAGAAGCCTTCCCTTGGCACCCTTTCTGTGGGCACATGATGAGCAGGGCTCAAGTGACAGGGGTCAAGTGTCCTTGGAGTCCAGCCTGGGAACCACCAGATTAAAAATGAAATGGGGCACTTCTCTCCAGTTTGGGGTACTTGACATTCTGTTTTGTGTTTGTTTGTTTTTCTCCAGTCCACCTGGTCTGCTTACATTGTATCCAAAGATTTTAGTTACATTTAGTAGGAGACGGAGAAAAATGCTGTTTCTCCATCTGAACCAGAACTGACACCGGTTTTTTAAGTAAACATTTTAAGTAAAAACCTTTTATGCTCCCTGAATAGACTATATTTACTGTTAGTACTTTACCTTAAAATTCATTTTGATCTCCTAAAATTAAGATGGTGATTCCTCTCTATAGATGAATTATTCAGATTTTTAACTTTCAAAATTTAGTCCTCAGAAATTACAGTAGAAAAAAAAACACATATAGATTTTTAAGTAAACAGTCAAACAGAGTCATAAATTAGACCACATATAGAACAA
>NW_005339025.1:0-598 GCF_000412655.1 Myotis brandtii | reverse complement strand
TCATAGAAATCTGATTTTAAATTCACCTGGTAAAAAAAACCTCAGTGGCTCCTTGTGATACTGTGATCCATAATAAGAAATATATATATTTGGTCTATGTCCCTTATTCCTGGTACAGAGCTTCCAAAACCCTTGGAATTTCCTATGATAAGTGAGGTGAGCATGTCTTGTTATCTTAAGAAGATGACTGTTGGAAAGCCCTTAGGTAGCCTAGGGCTGAGGCCTTGCTTGCTGGGGAACCAACCATGTGCTTAGAGGGTTAGAACTTTTAGTATCTTCCACACCAACCTCCACAAGGGAGGAGCTGGAGGTTAAATCAACCACCAATTGATGATTGAATCAATCGGGCCTATGCAATGAGGCCTCCATAAAAACCTAAAAGGACAGGGTTCAGAGCTTCCAGGTTGGTGAACATGTGGAGACCTGAGGAGAACAGTGTGCCTGGAGAGGGCATGGAAGGTCTTTGGCCCTTTTCCCATAACTGTCCCTATGCATGTCTTCCATTTGGCTGTCTCTTTTGTATCCTTTTACAATAAACCAGTAAGCTGATAAGTAAAATGCTTCTCTGAGTTCTGTGAGCCACTCTAGCAAATTAATT
>NW_005339024.1:0-774 GCF_000412655.1 Myotis brandtii | reverse complement strand
GCGTGGACAGTGTAGTGTAGAGAGAGGGCGTGGTCAGCGTAGTGTGGCCAGAGGCTTGAGAGCTGGAGAGCACACTGGCCCGCCCCTTCATTAGGAGCGCTGGGGGGGTCACAGTCCCAGCATCTGGCCCAGCGCAGCTGCCCTCAAGGAGGCTTCAAAAGGCAGTCAGCACCGGGCTTGAAGTCAGACTTTGCAACTCATAGTCTAAAATTTTAAGCACACCCCCACATATCACACACACACACACAGCAGAGTCTAAATCACCTGAACACAATGCTCTGAAAGTCCACACCCGAGGAAGCTCTTGGGAGGCATGCCCACACATTGCCCAAAACTGCGCGACTGAACCGATGTGATAGGATCCTGGGTGCAGAGGGCTTGACCATTTCAACAATCAGATCTAACTACCACATGTTGAGCTCGTCAATCGATACAGAAATGAGAGTGAAGGGGCTGAAAATACCAGATTAGCTCCCTGGTCGCTGAGTCAGACTCTTCAAACGTGACTGACAAACACCAGGCCACCACAGTGCCCCGGAGCAGCACCGCCAACAGCGTGAGCTCAGCCACCAGCCGGGCCGACACCCGTCCTTGCAGCTGCGTGGCCCTCAGAGGATGGAGGTCTGCGGGGCGATGAGCAGGGGCATGATGGGAAACACACCAGACCTGTCAGATGCCATGACACTGTAAGACCACAAAAACGGGCATGCAGCCACAGAGCACTTCAAGCACGTTACAGTCTGAGCGGCTTTGACAATACATATTTCTGATGCA
>NW_005339023.1:0-900 GCF_000412655.1 Myotis brandtii | reverse complement strand
ACATGCACACACACACATGTACTTAACTGCTTAGTTGTTTTAGAAATGTGACCTTGGAGGTGGTAGTCCTGGAACTGATAGGTTTTCTTAGCTGGCAGTTGTCACTTTTAGACCTCAGTCCTCGGGCCTCCTGGCGGCTGACTCGTTCTTCTGGGTGTATTCCATTTCCAGCTGCTGAGTGCCAGGCTCCGTCAGGGATCCCGGGAGGGCCGGGCCTGCGAGGTGTGGGCAGGGCTTTCCCGCCTCAGCCATGCCGTGGCCGGGCTCAGCAGTGCGCACAGCGTGGAGGCATTGGCAGCACCGCTCAGCTCCACACCACCGCAGAGCCGGCTGGTTGTGCGTCTCCGAGTGCTCCATCTTGGAGAGCGGAAGGACGCGAACACACCTTCTTGGAGCAGGTGGAGGCCCTGTGTCACGGGCTGGGCCTGCCGTAGCTTCAGAGATTTCAAGAAGTTTCCCTTCTGGGGGGAATGATGGGAGTCCTTGGGAGGTTTCCGTTCAGTGATGACATTCGCGTGTAGCTGGGCAGCAAAACGACTTCAGAATGAAGCAGCCGGCTAAGAACTCGGCTTCTCCTTCTAATACATTCTTGTTGACAGGCCAGCGAGAGCACGTCTGTATTCAGTGTCCTTGTTGGATTCAGAACTTCTCTCCATGATTGACTTATGATGCAGATTTTGTGCAGATAGCACCATGGTGTCACTTTGGGTGGGGCTATAGGCACAGTGGTTTTCTGTGCGCTCACTGAATACCCTAAGTGCAGGTCTTATGTCTCTCACACGCATTTTCGCATCTCTGGGTAGTTCTGAATGCTGGCGTAGCCAGTGGGTGGCAGTGTCGGGGGGTTTGCTGGAGGGAACCCTGGAAGTGACACTGCTGTTGGGGTTCCATTTGCTCGGC
>NW_005339022.1:0-787 GCF_000412655.1 Myotis brandtii | reverse complement strand
CCAGGCTGACATTGCAAGGACAGGAATTGTCAGGAGGCAGAAGAAAGGGAGCTGGGAAGCAACCGGGGATCCATACAATAAAGTCAGTAGTGTAGACACTTTTTTTCCCTGCAAGCTTCTCACACCTTTATATCAACCAAGGGAATGCACCCAACAGCGCTCCCTACTCATCCTTACCTTTCCCCAGCACCGCTCTTCCCTTTTCAATTTCCCAGACACCCCTGACTGATTCAGTGGCTTGGAGGGGCACGCAGAGCTCATTTAGTCCCCTGAGAATTAGGACTACAGCTTCCAACCTCCAGCAACGAGACTGAGGCTAGTTGTTCCTGAGCTGGCAGGTCCACCGTCTTCAACAAATTCCAATTTTCTCTCTTCTTTGTCTCAGGGTCTCACCCCTCCCCTCTGCGAGTTGGGCTCACACAGTCCCCTGTTGGCTCTGCTAACAGTACCACGCCTGACCCCACCAGCCCCCAGTTAACAGCAGGGATCTTTACCCTGTAATTATTCCCACTGCCATTCATGAGTGAGGGCAGTGGAGAGTTTATAAAAGATGCCCCGATGTGGCCGGCTGGCCTCAGATGCCAGCTGCTGGCCCAGCTGTTGGGAATGTCCTACTTTTAGGAACAAGGTTGTAATAAGTCGGGCCAGTCCTGAAGCCCAAGGAAGCCCGTGCAGAGCGTCTCGGGAATCCAGAGGGAAGAAACTGAACCTCTCTGTCACACCACGAGTCAATTCCAAGAATTCCTTGACGGGGAGAAACCCTGAGGGCTGGACTCTGAGCTTCTCT
>NW_005339021.1:0-293 GCF_000412655.1 Myotis brandtii | reverse complement strand
AGGGGCTGCAGGCCAATCGGGGTGATGGGGGCTGATCCGGGGCAGGGCCAGCTGGAGGGAGGAGCCAGGGGATGTTGGCCGGCAAGCCCTGCACCCCGATCAGGCTGGTTTCCTGGCCGCAGTGGGCATCATAGCGACAGGTGGTTCTGGTCATTATGGCATTGTGGTCACTGGCTTTTTATATATATAGATGGGCAGAAAAATAAAATAAAATAAAGCTATGGGGCACAATAGTCCTTTCAAAATCAAGGATATGGGCCTAGCTGGTGTGGCTCAGTGGATAGAGCGTCAGC
>NW_005339020.1:0-234 GCF_000412655.1 Myotis brandtii | reverse complement strand
CTAGGCCGGGGAGGAGCCAGCCAGCGATCTTCAGTGGTGGCGGCGAGCTGGGGGTTCCCTGGCCCAGGCCTAAAACCTCGGCCTGAGGCTTTAGGCTTGGGCTGGGGAGGAGCCAGCCAGCGATCTTCCGAGGTGGGAGGTGGGAGCTGGGGGTGCCCCGGCCCAGGCTTAAAGCATCGAGCAGAGGCTTTAGGCTAGGGCCAGGGAGGAGCCAGCCAGCGATCTTCCGCGGAG
>NW_005339019.1:0-1031 GCF_000412655.1 Myotis brandtii | reverse complement strand
GCAGGAGGGTCTGAGCGAGATGGTTGGAAACTCCGAGTTGGACGTGCACGCTCAGGGCTGTATGTGTGTGGAGCTGGGGGAGCTTGGGAATGGGTCCCAGGGCTCGGGCTGAACCTAGGAATTTCCAGGGGGTTGTGGGGGCCAAGGGGCCCCAGAGGTGCCCAGGGAGGGTTTCCTGGGAGCCCGGGCGCTCCTGCGGCTGGTTCCCTGCTCCACGGCTGTGTGTGTTTGTGGGAAGTCAGTGGGCGGCCACCGTCGCGTAGGCGCCTGAGAGCCACATAGAGCTGTCGCTGCTCTGAAGATGAGGCTGGGGACGCAGTTCGGTGGGGAGAGTTCACGTGGTCTTTCTAGGCAGAGGGTCCGAGATGGGGAAGCTGGGAAGGCTGGTGATGGCAGCCTCTGGTCCCCTTTGCCACAGGAGGACCCCAGAGGGCATCTGGGGGGACGGGGCGGGAGGGATTGGAAGCCCCTCTGTCTGTGGCCCCATCCTTGTTTCGGGGCGAGGACTCTGGCGGTCAGTCAGGACTCCTTTCCCTAAACCCACCCGACACCTAAGAGCCAGGGAGCTGCGTTCTCAGAGACGCTCCGAAGACTGGCGGGTGGGGGAAGGTCAGAGGTCGTGGGTCGGAGGCCCCTGCCCCACCCCTCTCCTCCCTAGTGCCCTGTTATGTCTATGGCTGGTATTGACTGAAGTCGGGGGAAGGGCCCTGCCTTCAGGCCCAGAGATGGAGGAGGCGGAGAGGGAGGGGAGCATGCAGACCCTGGGAAGCCGATGTCCCCATCCCTGCTCCACCCCCGGGGGAGTGAGGCTCAGGGCGGTCCAGGAACTTTCCCTGGGGCACCCAGTCCTGTGGAGAGCCAGGCTCAGCCCTCTGTCTGCCCAGCCCTGGAGCCTGGCACCCCACTCTGTGGAGCTGCCCTTGGGAGCAGCTGGAAGGAGGGGATTAGGGCAGAGAGAGCCCTCAGGGCAGGGAAGGGGCCTTGCTGGAGAGGAGCCTGGTGCTGCCAGAGATAAAGAACCAGGGGTCTCC
>NW_005339018.1:0-1946 GCF_000412655.1 Myotis brandtii | reverse complement strand
GCATGTGGCTCGCGAGCCGCAGTTTGCCGACCACGCGTCTAGGGACACCCTGGCAGGGGCCCCGAGATCACCTCTTTCTTTCACTGGGTGAGGAAGGTTTTTCTTTCAAATCATGTTCCTACTAGTAGTAGCAAGACAGAAACAAACTCTGGAGAAAGTACCTGCAGGGCTTCAAGGAAAAAGGAGAAAAACTGTTTCAAACTATGTTTGAATTTGGCTCAGCATCACTGGGAAACCAGAACTCACAGGGAGTTGAGTCAGCCCCTTTGAACCTCGACAAGCTGTAGGGCATACGTAAGAGGGAGATGACCGGGTCTGGAGGCCAGCGCTGGGCTTGCTCTGCCACCATGCTGCTGACCCACCAGGAGCTGGCTGAGCTCCAAGGCAACGGCAGAAGGAAAAAGTAACCTGAAGGAGCAGAAATATAGACCACCATGGCTCAGTGCTTTTTTCCCACCTCAGGTGCATCATGTAGGAAAAGGGCACTGAGCCCAAAAAGACTTGAGGCCCCTGGACAAGGAGGATGGGCAAGTCACTTCGCCCTTCTGGGCCCACTCGAAAAATGAAGATCATTGTAGGGACATGTATGAACTTCATAAAACAAATCACAATGCAAATGAAAAGTAATATACAGAAAGAATTCTTTGCAACTGGAAATATGAGTTTTTACTAGAATCGCAGAAATGTCAAGCTGTAAGGGAACTTAGAGGTCATTTCCTTTAGCAATTCCTAATTTTTGGAGTTCATGGAACATTAAGAACAACAAAACAAAACGGGGAGGGGGGGAAGCAAAATTTATATAGGACTACCAGATTTTTTTTTATTTTGTCAAAAATGAAAAACTACCCTCTGTTACCACTTTAAATCATTAAAATAAGTTTCCCACTACAAATAAAAAAGAATTTCAAATTAAAGGACAGTCCTTGTGAAGCAGGGGACTGGTTGGCAAAGATTCACTCCTGTGTGTGAGACAGGCTACATCTTTTTATTATTATTATTATTATTACTATTATTTCATTTCCCTGGGGACCCATGAAAACATCAGCGATGGGCACTGGTTGCCAGATGGGTGTTTGGAAACCGCTGATCTATTCCAAGCTCTGCAGTGATCAGTGTCCCATACAAGAAACCTCGCTACAGTATTAAGTTTGAATTGGGGCCTGGAGAAGGTTTTTGTTTGCCCAGACCCCTCCTGCGCTCTCAGACAGAAACCTCCCCAGCCTTCATGTAAATGAGACACCGCGGCGAGGGCTGTGCAGCCTCCCTCCGCGGCCAGGCAATTGGCTCACAAGAGCCACTCAGTACATCGGCCTTTAAAGTGAATGGCGCACCCCAACACGGCTATTTCCTACGGGGAAAGAGAGAGTTTGGGGCTTCCTGCTCTTTTTGGGAGGGGTCAGGGGTAGCTCCTCTGCCTGGAAACCCCAGCACCCAGCTGAGCATCCTTTCTCTGGGGCCTCCGAACTGCCACGTCCAGCGCTCTCCTAATTCGAAAAAAACTTAAGCAGGTAACACGGCAGCCAGCCCTTGGCAGTGTCGCGCTAACGCAATCTCACACGCACACACCCTGCCCTCCGCTCCAGAATCCTCCCGAGTCAGGGGGTGTGAGGCACCGAGCACGTTTGTAATCGCGGTAAAAAGTAAGGCAGAGGAATCAGATCGGCAAGTCCCAGGGGCGGCTGGGCTTGGGACGCGGCTCTCCCCTGGGGTTTGCGGTTTCCTGGGGGAGACGCAGAGGGACTACATCGCTGAAGGAAGGCGCCGGGCGGGCCTGGGCGCAGGGAAACTCTGGGATCCGCTCTCGGGCCCTGAGCACCCGCAGTTCCAGGAGACCAGCCCTCCGGGATAGCCGTGGCTCCCCTCTCTGGCTCCAGCGAACGCGTCGGGTCTCGCACCTCCAAGGATCCTTCGCCGGCCGGGGACCGGGCACCGGCGACATCACTTGG
>NW_005339017.1:0-304 GCF_000412655.1 Myotis brandtii | reverse complement strand
TTCATATTTAGATTTTTTATATATATTTTTATTGTTGTTAGCATTACAGATCTCTCCCACTTCCCCCCTCTCTCCCCCCCTTACTTATTTTTAATTGGTTTCTATTGTTGAAAGTATTACAGATGTCCCCTTTTTTCTCCCCACGGGAGTTACAATTATACTCATCATGTGTACTTAGCGAGGGCAGGGGGAGGGGAGGGGGGGTGTCAACATGAGAAAACCAATGGGTCTTACTTAAACAAAACTGTATATAAAGAATGAATTAGTCCCGGCCAGTAACTTAGTTGGTTGGAGCGTCGTCCCC
>NW_005339016.1:0-340 GCF_000412655.1 Myotis brandtii | reverse complement strand
GTAGAAAGGCAGCTGGGCTGAGAGGCAAAGCATGACTTTGGGGTCACACGAACGTGTGCGTGAATCCTTGTTCTGAGATTCGCTCACGGGGTTACTTAACGTCCAGGGTAGCAGTTACTGCAAAACGAAGACAAAAGTGCCAACCTGGAAAAGTTGGTAGGAAGATGACACGAGACGTCATATGGAGTAGAAAGTCTGGCACAAAATTCATGTTCTGTGACCGCTCCATGCACATGTGGAATGGTGCTGGGTCTCGCCAAGTTTCACCTTCAAGTAAGTACCAGTGGCCAGAGCCTGTTCTGTGAGGGCTTCTTTTCTGAACTTAGTGTTTCCTGTTATC
>NW_005339015.1:0-252 GCF_000412655.1 Myotis brandtii | reverse complement strand
GTGCAAGCGGGAAGCGATCAGCCATAACCCACTGATGCGTTTTGCCTGTAACCCTACAGGTGAATCCTGGTTTCTGCTGTCCTCAAACAGGCCCCACTCTCATGACCAAACAGTCGATGTTTCAGGAAGAAGGTGTTTGGAAGGCCTGGGTGAAGTGTTTGGGATGGCATGTTTTGATTTGCAGAGGAAAGTTTGACCAATCAAACAATAAATCAATCAGTGTTCAGTGGTTCAACACTTACCAAGTTCTGG
>NW_005339014.1:0-1224 GCF_000412655.1 Myotis brandtii | reverse complement strand
CACATTTGAATATGAACGAGGGTGGTTTGAAAACTCCGCAGCGTTTTCGGAGCAGGACTCCAAATGGCCCGAGTATTTGAATCCCTGGCAGGATTTATCTCTTCTGTTTCATTTACATAGAGATTCAATTTGTGGCTAAAAAGCGGGCAGGAATGCTGGTCCCTGAGTACCAGCCTTAACAAAGGGCACAGCATCCACTATTAAATCTTAGTGCCCGCTAGTACCGCATGGGCAAACAGGGACCAGCCAGCCCTGGCTGTAGCCAGCATCACATCACGTAACATCACTTAAGCTGTTGGTCACATTGGACTTGATATGCCAGGTCACAGAATTTAGCAACCACGAAGGGAAAAAAAAGAAACTATTAGACCACAAATTAAATGCAATATCCTCCAAGAGGGGACAGAGCAGATATCGGACTAATTCTCCACTTCACCTTAGCTCAAAAGGGCTAAGTGTGCCCCGCGATGAATAATTTTTCTATAAATCCTTCGCCCGGCCGTGGCAGGCTAAAGGGATCTCAGCCAGAGATGTGGTTACCCTGGATACAGTCTCTGGGAGGTACGGCCTCGGACTACCTGGCGAATAACATCTGCCTATTTCTGCCGGAACCCGCCCTCGATTTTTCACATTTTTTTTATAAACTGATTCATCAACGTGAGCTTCGATTCTCTAGTCCTTGTCCTGGTGGAAATGACGCTTCGTGTTTGATTTTGCGCTGAAATTTGTTCAGCAGAGACAAACTCTGGGCTCCTACAGCATTTGCCAACTTGTCTGCGTCTGTTATGCCTTCCACGCGGCAGAGGCCGATCTGCAAATATCCTGTTTTTGAAAACCTTCCCCTGATGTTTTTTTTATGATGTGGCTTTTGGCAAGGGGCTAAACTTTCAAGTACCCCGCTTCCCTCCATCCATAAAACATAGAACAGACTCCTGTCTGACACTTATGTAAAACTAATTAATTACCATGGTTTGGAGACTACGGTTTTTGAAATAGAAACCACACCAAATTAGTAAGATTAAAAATTAAATGGAATTCGGATCAACAGAATCAGATGACTGGTTTGGAAAGGCAGCTAAAAATGCCAGGATTTTTGTTCATAACAAATCACTTTTAATACGTTAGATAGTTTGGTGTGTTTTTTTTTAAATCATAGCGAAAAAACAAAACAAAAAAACACCAAAAACCCCAGCAGCACTCAAAGTCTATTTTTGGTGTAAATAC
>NW_005339013.1:0-270 GCF_000412655.1 Myotis brandtii | reverse complement strand
CCTTAGGTGGAATGACTCCCTGGCTACTTCCTGAGACCAGATGCAGGGACATTGTAAAAACCTCGGAGCTGTCCTCAAGATTTGAAGAAATGATTCACCACCCTTAGCTCACCTTGACCAAGCAGCTCCCATGTCCCTGAGCCCCCTAACCTATGGTGTCTTGTGATTTTCCCCCTAAATAATCTATAACCTACACGTCATTGGGGAGTTCAGGCTTTTGAGCATTAGCCTCTCCTTTCGGATGGCACCATTCATATGAAAATAACCAGT
>NW_005339012.1:0-756 GCF_000412655.1 Myotis brandtii | reverse complement strand
GATTTTTTTGGTTGTTGCTATTGTTGTTGTTGAGATAGAGGAGTTCTTTTTATATTTTAGATATTAACACCTTATTGAATGTGTGATTTGAAAATATTTGTTCCCATTTGGTAGGCTGCCTTTTCATTTTGTTAATAGTTTCTTTGCTATGAAACAATTTTGTTATTTTGATGTAGTCCCATTTGTTTATTTGTTTATTTTGTTCCCCTTGGCATTGGAGTCAAATCCACAAAACATCACTAAGACTGATGTCAAGGAGCTTATTTTCTGTTTTAATTGTGGCATTATTCATAATAGCCAAGAAATGGAAGCAACCTCAGTGTCCATTGACACACACACACACATACTAGAGGCCCGGTGCACGAAATTCATGCAAGGGGGGGGTGTCCCTCAACCCGACATGCATGCTCTCACAATCCAAGACTCCTCAGGGGATGTCCGACTACCAGTTTAGGCCCATCCCACAGGGATTGGCAGTCGAAGATCTCTCTCGCAATCCAGGACTGCTGACTCCTAATCCCTCTGCCTGCCTGCCTGATCATCCCTAAACAATCTGCCTGCCTGCCTTATGGCCCTTAACCACCTCTGCCTCAGCCCTTGCCACTGCAGCTTTGTCTGGAAGGGCGTCCAGAATGACGTCCAAAAGGTCATTCATCTATCTGGCCTAATTAGCCTATTATGCTTTTATTATTATAGATATTATATATATTACATTAATATATATAATACTAGAGGCCCAATGCATGAAATTTGTGC
>NW_005339011.1:0-260 GCF_000412655.1 Myotis brandtii | reverse complement strand
CTGTTCCATCCACATTCTTCCCATACAAGAACCTGTGCAGAGAGGAGAGTCTCAGATTCTCCCTCCTGAAAAGCTGAGTCTCCCCCCAAACTTCCACTGACCATGGAGAGGACCCAGAATCCCCAGCCCCTCACCTCACCCTCACCAGGCCCTCACCCGACCCCTCATCTGGACCCACCAAATCCCTAACGTGGTCCCTCACCTGGTCCTCACCTGACCCCTTTCCTGGCTCCTCACCTGGCTGTGATGGTGACCTCCAG
>NW_005339010.1:0-272 GCF_000412655.1 Myotis brandtii | reverse complement strand
GTCTGCGGTGTTTACCTATGCCGCCATCTTGGTCCAAACTCTTCAAAGTTGTTTTTCAAAAAAATATGTTTTCCTTCATTTTATAGAGAGAGAATGACAGAGGGAGAGAGAGAGAAACATCGATATGAGAGAAAAACATTGATCAGCTACCTTCTGCACGCCCCCACTGGGCATCAAACTGGCAGCTATTTGGTGCACGGGGCGATGCTCAACCAACTGGGCCACACCAGCCAGGGCTGTTTATCAAAATTTTTGATAAGTTAAGTTTTTAT
>NW_005339009.1:0-207 GCF_000412655.1 Myotis brandtii | reverse complement strand
TCTAGGTGAGCAATGCAGGCAGGACTCAGCTGGGGAGTCTTCTGTTCTTTAGGACCTCAGGTCACTCAATTGCCTGCAGCTGGCAGCTAGAGGGCTGCGAGACCCACGGAGACCTCTGTCACATGCCTGGCCTCGGATACTCCTCTGCATGGCCTCTTTCTCTCCACACATGTCTCACCATTTAGTACATGAGCCTAGGTCAGGGGT
>NW_005339008.1:0-262 GCF_000412655.1 Myotis brandtii | reverse complement strand
TAAGCCACAGTCTGGTCTCCCTCTGTGGGAGGTGACCAGGTGATCAGGGGAAGGGGCTGCCCCCATCACCATGCTGCTGCTGCCACTGCCGGCCGTGGTGGCTGCGAGGCCTGAGTCCCAGGCCTCGCAGCTACTGGGACTCATGGCTGGCTGAGCCCCGGGTCTCACAGCCGCTTGGGCTCACAGCTGCCTGAGCCCTGGGCTGTGGCTTTGTTTGGATGGACCTCCGGAAGACGTCTGCCCTAATTAGCATATTACCCTT
>NW_005339007.1:0-202 GCF_000412655.1 Myotis brandtii | reverse complement strand
CATTTTTTTCCATTGCTTTTCAGAGAGAGTGGAAAGGTGGGAGGAAGGAAGGAAGGGTAGAGGGAAACATTGATGTGAGAGAGACACATCGACTGACCCCCTCTTGCTTGCCTTTAATTTCATACATTCTTTGGTTTTTGTTTTGTTTTAAAATATATTTTACTAGAGGCCCGATATGGAAAAATTGGTGCACTGGCAGGGG
>NW_005339006.1:0-917 GCF_000412655.1 Myotis brandtii | reverse complement strand
AAAGAAGCAAAAATAAATAATAAAAGAAATACAACAAAAAGCTTCCAGAAGTCTTCTGACATATGTAGAAAGGGACTATTCCTTATATAAAGTTTGCACAAAATGAAATGAGGCATCATGTTTACATTATAAATTGCCACACAGGAGAGGGAGTTTCTGAGAAACTGCAAAGCCAAATAATGAAGCCCAACTGTACACAAAGCTAAGAGCCGGATTTCCATTCTGTTTTCTATAAACGACCATAAGCAAAAGTTATGTTTCTCTCTTAATCCTTAGTTATGAGAGACTGATTTCCCATTTACTTCATTTCCCATAAATCTTCACCATTCTGTTTAAACTACATGTCTTGGGGAAAACAATAAAAGGACATCATTTCAATATAGCTTGCCAAAGCAATACTGCTATTGTGGGTTTCTTCGTTGCCATATAATGAATTCATAAGCCTAAGGAAAGTCTGGTTTACATGTCACTCCTTAAGAATTAGGAAAATGGTTCATATTCACTTTTCTTGTTTTATTGAGGGCATTACAGTTTGTTTTCTAATGGAAGATGGGCATTAGGAAACTTGGGAAATTTTTCTGTGCAATTTCTCCAATGGAAAAAGAAATACCTTTGGTAATCTACAACCTCTCAACGAATATAACATTAAAAACGAAACTGTCACCAATCACCCATAAATTATCACTCTGTTTAAGTTAAAAGAACAAGTCTATGAAAGCATGCTTTAGACCATAGTGTAGTAAACACATAAATATTTCATAAAAAGGAAAAAGAAACCATGAATAAATGCCTCAGTTTAAAAAGCTAGCACTTTATTTATCTGAACAGCACAAAATCGGGACAAAAGAAAAACATGCTCTTTATTGGCCAATGGAGTAAGTGAATGAGAAAGATCTAAAGCTTGCTTGCTTGCCTTA
>NW_005339005.1:0-1110 GCF_000412655.1 Myotis brandtii | reverse complement strand
AGAAAGGATGCAATAACTTTGGAATATGGAAATCCTAATGTCAAGATTGTAACCTGTTTAACCATCATTCCTTTTATCAAGATATTATTTAAACTTCTATCAAAAGAGACTATAGGTGAATGATGACAAAGCAATATAGACCTACCTAAAAACATTAGCATTGGGAGTGTTTGTGTCATCAGAAACCAAAATCTTAGAACTTACTCCCAAGAGGCAAGGGCTGTAGTAGCCCTAACAATCAGTGGAATTACTTGGAGTTCAAAGAACAATTCTCCTTCACAGTATGCCATGAGTAGTTTCCAGTTCATGATCAAAAAGTTCTCCTTCCCCAAATATCTTTATCAGTCAAAGTTTTAAACAATTATATATATATATATATTTTCACTGCAGAGACACTTAAAAGCTAGTAGAATCAATCTCAAAAAAACCAAAAACATTGACAGTACTGTAATTTCTGGAATTTATTACGTAATGCAATTTTTATGACTCTGCCACACCACCATCTGTTTAAGATTTTTCCTTACTACATATAATTTATATGTGTTGCTTTATAAGAAATACATTTTTGAAACTAAAGTTAATAAAAAGAGTTTGTTCAATTCTGAGTGAAGACAAATTGACAAATATATTTTTATTAGCAATGTGAACGTGAAATAGATTAATTTTAACAAAATTATTGTCACCATATATGGGATGCTAATTCAGAGTACATACAGCCTTCTGGAGGACCTTGTCCTAGCCTTGTGAAGTACATTCAATGAATTGGTCTTTTAACTGAGTCTTCAAAAGGTCATTCCACCATTCTATAAAGCCAGTTGTTTCAGTATGTTGAAAACCATGGTAAGACTAGTAAATTCTATGAGGATAGGCCCATTGTCATTTTTCTTTTGCTACAGTGCTGTGTGTAACACCATGGTGGTACATAAAACATTCTGTAAGTGCATAGTTGGTAATTTTGACAGATACATTGCATTCAGAGATTGCACTTTCTTATCCAGAGTAAGTGGTTATTCCAGTAAGAACCAAATACTGCCACTTCTGTGACATAAGTCCAATACAATCAACCTGCCACCGGATAGCTGGTTGATCACCTTAAGGAATGGTGCCATA
>NW_005339004.1:0-499 GCF_000412655.1 Myotis brandtii | reverse complement strand
TTTTCTTTAAAGTACCCTGTTCCTCCTATATGAGTCTATTATAGCTATTTTTGATGATTTTTTTTTTACTTTTTTCCCTTTCCTAAAATTCCTACCCTCCTTTCAGAAGAGTAAAACCATTAAGTGCTGCTCATTCTGTACATCTGTCCAAGAGTCAGTAACTGAAGGAAACTTACTGTGCATGCATAGAAACTCAGCTCTGTCTTTCCAAACTTGCAGTTTTCCCTTCATTTATCAACTAGAGGCTCAGTGCATGAAATTCGTGCCCAGGTAGGGTCCCTAGGCCTGACTGGTGATCAGAGCTGATCTGTGAGGTGACAGTCAGGGCAATCAGGGGTCCTTGGTTGGCACCCACCTTGGTTGGCCTGGGGCTGCCCACTTTCTTGTCCCGCTACCCAGTGCAGCCAGTCGCATCCCTTTGCGGGGCGACCAGCAGGGCTGTCTGCGGGGGAGGTCCCCCAGAACCCGGCTTGTCTAGCCTGGGGCCTGCAGGCTGGGG
>NW_005339003.1:0-500 GCF_000412655.1 Myotis brandtii | reverse complement strand
ACAGAGTTTATTCCTGTATTATTATTTCTTAATTATTCTGTTACTTATTTTTATTATGTCTATAAACCTACTTTTCCCAGCCTTATATAGAATATAAAAGTAACTGGGAAATAACCATTGAAACAGGTGAATTAACGCAAATTTGAGACTGCTGAAAGTGCTGAATAAAAATATTTTAAAAACTAAGAGATATGGATACAATTTTTAATGCAATTTTAAAAAGTTGTTACTAGTAGAGATCAAAATGATTTCCATAAAAGAAGTATTCAAAAGTATTAAAGAACAAACTCATAAAATGTTTCTCATGGAACATCTATTAAACTTTCAAAGATTGGGTAAATAATATGCTTCATAAATTATTCCAGAGGCTAGGGGAAATAATGAGTAGAATGACCTAATGCTTTTAATAAACTGAGTATATCATTGGAACCTACACTTGATAAAGATAGAAGAAACAAAAAGTAAAGTATGGGCTAATCTCGCTTATGAATCTTGATTTT
>NW_005339002.1:0-2258 GCF_000412655.1 Myotis brandtii | reverse complement strand
TGTCTATGAGACTAATCCCGCGGTAGTTTCCACACAGCGATTTGTCACCCTTTTTGTGGAGCGGCAGCAGGATCGATGTGCCCCAGTCAGATGGACAAGTTTCGGAGTCCCATATCGAGGAAAATATTGATCGCAGTGGATCTACTATGGCATTTATGCAGGATTTATAGACCTCCGGTGGAATCCCATCTTCACCTGGTGCTTTGTTGCCTTTTAGCTTGCGTATAACTTTGACAATTTCGTCCCGTGTTGGGGGATCACAATTGGCAGAATACGCAGACACCGGACGTGCAGTGTGGGTCATTGGTAGGTTGTGTACGTCATAGTTGAGTAAGTGCTCAAAATGCTCTGCCCAACGTTTGATTTTTCCGGCAGCATCGGGAATGATTTGGCCAGTTGAGGAGCGCAAAACTGTCTGTGTAGATAGACGCTTCCCGGAGGTTTCGCGGATGATACGGAACAGCTTGCCGAAATCTCCAACATTTGAGGCTGATTCCATGTTGGAAGCAATTTCGGACCAGTATATGTTGCGATCGTTTCGCGCTGATCGCGTAGCTCGGCGTCTGAGAGTGCGGTAGTCATTCGAGTTCGACAATCGGGCCTCTCTAGCTTCTGCGGATAACTTCATGGTGCTTCCGGAGATCCAAGATTTGTGATTATGTTGGGTAGTTCCCAAGTGTGCATGGCACACATTTTGTACGCCTTCTTTGAAATTAGCCCACTTCGATTCAACTTGTTCAGAGGTGTCGGTGGAGACAGAGGATAGTTCGGTTCGTAATCGATCAGACATTGCAAGTTGAGTAGCAGATGATTGCAGCTTTGTCGTATCGAAACGTTTGGGAGGTCGGAGTTTTTGACGCGAAGTCAGTCGTAGTTTAAATCTTGCGCGTACAAGTGTGTGATCCGAACCACCTTTATTACCGCATTCTGCACCTCGATAAGATCGGCAATCCTCGACTGAGCTAATCCACCTTGTGCGAACCAGTATGTAATCAATTTGGTTAGCTGTAGTACCATCATTTGAATACCAGGTAAGGAGATGTCGCCGCGGATGCTGGAAACGCGTGTTGCTGACGAATAGCCTATTCAGCTCCGAAAAAGCAACGAGCCTATCTCCATTGGTACAGCGTTCTCCGAGGGTGTACTTTCCGAAGATGTGCTTCGTCGAGTCTTCTACCTTCCCTAGTCTGGCATTCCAATCTCCAGCAATTATGAGGATTTCGCGTCTAGGGATCGAGTTAACGACTGATTGTAGAGTAGCATAGAAGGCATCTTTGATTGGATCATCTGAGGTTAGCGTTGGTGCGTACACTGCGACAACGGTAATATTCAAAGGACTTCCTGTGAATTTAGCAACAGCTATCCTCGAATTGATTGGTTCGAAGGATATCAATGCATTGTGTGCATTACTGTTCATAGCGAAGGCTACGCCTTGTTGGCCCGAGTGATCTCTAGGACCACTGTGGTACACCCAATAAGATGAATCAGTTCCCGGAACACTTATTCGATTCGAACCACTTTCAGGTAGTCGGACCTCGGACAGACAAGCAACGTCAACGTTGTAGTCATAAAGAGCTTTCATAGTTATCGGTTGACCTGATATGTCTAAAAATGATCTAACATTCCAACAGCCGATGTGAAGGGAATTCCTCACATTGAGTTTCGTTTTTCCAGTTAGCTTATTTATCACCCCGCCCACTGGATCAGGACGGAGCGCGTCGCGTGGCGGGAACGCCGTAGCATTGAAAGAGTCAGACATTTGAGTATAATTCATGAAGTTTCGTGGGAATATGGTACGAGTGCTGTCCCCAGTAGCACACGGTTATTGTTCGAGGGTGCTCCTCTAGCCTTTGCACAACCAAGTGCGGCCTGTAAGGCAACAGGTTGTTTCACAACACTGCTCTGAATTCCGAATCGCCGTTCTAGCCGTTGAAACAACTAAGGTTTTCTTCCGCCTAGTCTGCCGAAATCGAATTCGAGAGGGGGGGTCTGAAACCTTATAGCCGGTAACGACGGCTTTGACACATTACCGTCATTGGGCTCATGTGGTTTTTTATAGAGAATCTGATGACCAGCCAGAGACCCGCCACGCCCTGATAGTAACGCCGCTGCTTGTCCGCGGCTGCTTATTCGTAATGGCAAGCCAAAACTTATTCGCAGCTAACCCTCATAGAAGGTATCCCCCTATCCGCAACCTGGGGACGCGCCGGGTAGCGTGCAGCTCTGCTCTCCGGGATACCAAAGTACCCCGGAGTTCC
>NW_005339001.1:0-350 GCF_000412655.1 Myotis brandtii | reverse complement strand
GAGCTGCTGAGTCCAAATGGACATTTTAACGGTTTTCTGCATGACCTCGTGCTCAGCAAAGTCTGAGAAGGAGGTCTGCCACCCATGTGCCTCATTCTCGGGACAGCATGGGTTTCAGGGTGGGGACCCTCCCTGACAGGCTGGGACCTGGCACATCCCATAGGCCCTCTCACCTTATTTTACTCATCCTATATAATAAAAGCGTAACATGCAAATTGACCAAATGGCCGAACAGCAGAATGACCATCCAGGACCACACTATGACACCCACTAGCACCAGGCCAGCCAAGGCAGGTGCAATTCGGGTTGGGGTCCCGGCCATCACCCCATGATTGCCCTGCAGAGGGAGG
>NW_005339000.1:0-1185 GCF_000412655.1 Myotis brandtii | reverse complement strand
TAGAATACTTAGGAAAAGAATTAAAAGAAAGTCTCTCGAACTGGAAAGGGACGAATGAACAGAGCTAAGTAAGGCAATAATGGTAAAGTCCATATTTCCATGGATCTTAAAGGCCCATGTTAATAACTTTAATATAAAATTGGAAATATCCTTTTTAAGAAATAGAGGGTTTTGATCTGCCAGAGTAGTGAATTTTATTGTGAGTGTAGGACCTACATTGAATTCCCTACATCAGGGAAGTCTATAAATTGTGTGATGCCATGTTCCTTTTATCATTGCATAGTGTTTTGTTTTTGTAGCAGATACGGACATACTTGAGAGCGTAATATAACACTAAGAATTATGTAACATTCAGAACTATGTACCATAGTGCCATAGAGTAAAGAGATGAGATTCTCACCCAATCAGAAAGGTAGTATGTTTCTGGAAGGCTTCTTGGTATAGCCCATACCTCTTGGTTAAATCCTCAAGCTCTAGTCAAATTTAGTCAGGGCCAAGATAGGGGATGGAGGGATGGTAATGAAGTGAAGGGAGGATCCAAGGAAAATAAAATTATTTTTTAGTTGCAACTTTATTTATATATCCAGTGAAGAAATGGTTTCTGGTGAGAAGATACTCACTTTTATTGAGATGGGGTTCAGAAGGTCAGGTGGCTAAGCAAGTCGTTTGTGAGTATAGAAGTAGAGAACTAGGCCTGGCCAGTGTGGCTTGGTGATTGAGCGTCAATCTATGCACCAGGAGGCCATGGTTTGATTCCCAGGGAAGGCACATGCCCGGGTTGTGGGATCAATCCTCAGTGTTGGGCATGCAGAAGGCAGCTGATCAATGATTCTCTGTCATCATTGATATTTCTATCTCTCTCTCTACCTTCCTCTCTCTGAAATCAATAAAAACATATAAAAAGTTTTTTGTTTTTTTAAAGTAGAGTACTGGAAACAAAAGAGACTCATAATTTTGACTCAAAAGAAGAAAGTGTGGCAGTATTTTCCAAAGTGGGTGATTAATTAGATGTTATACAGGGAACAAAAGAGTTTCTATGATTAAAAGAATTTGGAAAATTTATAGCTATTCTACATTAAATTGTCCTCTTGACTGCCTAATTTTTTAGAACTTTGAGTGCCCAAATACGCATTTTAAATTTTCAAGGAAAAAATAAAATATGTAGTGTTTTTAAAACTTGTTTGG
>NW_005338999.1:0-468 GCF_000412655.1 Myotis brandtii | reverse complement strand
AATTTTAAAGAAGTCTGTTGAAAATTTCAATGCAACTTATATTTAATACCAAAATTTAAACCATTAATTTATAAAATGAAAAAAGTACTTATCTGTACAAAGCCAATTCTGGATTTTCTAAATTAGATTATGTGTATATACTTTTTGATTTCACTGTAAATCAGTTCGTCTTGATTAATTTGAAATTAAGTCAAATTAAAATCAATTATTAATTTGAAATCAAGTCAAGAACATATTACATAAGATGCTTCTTCCACTCTAAAAAACGTTTGGCCAAAGCTTTATTATGCAACGCAATAGGAAATCATGGAAATGCATGTGGTCATGTGCCCAGATGAGCTATTCTGATGAGGGCACAATAGCACACTGGTTAGGAGCACAGAGGATAGAGCTGATAAACTTGGACTTTAATCTCAGCTCTGCAACAAGTCAATTTGGTAGGCAAGTTTTTGCATTCATTAGATCAAG
>NW_005338998.1:0-403 GCF_000412655.1 Myotis brandtii | reverse complement strand
CTTGTTGTTTCTGACTCCATGTAAAAGTTTTTCTTAACTGGAGGTAAATCTGAGGCAAAGGTGAAAATTCAAACTTTGATAAATAATGACAATTTACATTTCATTGACAATCACAGTTAACAAAAATCAACCAAAATACGTATCAAGTTCATCCATACAGTTTTAGACAATTGTTTCACACTTTGTCAGCCAGGCTTATGCCAGAATTTTGGTTTGTCTTTTAATTACATTTTTCACAGAAGAAAGAGGTCTTTAATTATAAAATTAAATATAAAAGAAACCATGTTTTGCAAGACACAATGATCACAGTTGATGAATCTTTTCTGAAATATCATAAACTGATTTTATCTTTTCTTAGAAGGTCTATCCTATTACTATTTAGAAATAAAATATTTGTCCTTAT
>NW_005338997.1:0-264 GCF_000412655.1 Myotis brandtii | reverse complement strand
CTATGGCTAATGTGATTAGTCAGGGCAAGAACAATCTTGTTAAAGGGGCGTCTCCATAGCTGCTAAGGATTACAACCCTAGGAGGGGTGATTTGTGGATTTGTGATTGAGATAACTTTCTTTTTTTGAGGTTGACCATTTTTTTATATATTTAGTATTTTTTTTTATAATGGGATAAAGCCTTATTGTGAATAACCAAGTCTTGCTTCCAAATCTTGCTTCTCCCAAGCCTCTTGGATCACTTATGCCCAAAAGGAAAAAAAAA
>NW_005338996.1:0-277 GCF_000412655.1 Myotis brandtii | reverse complement strand
ATTGTCCTTGAACTGCTCGCAGACTGAACACTTGTTATCTGAGCAGCCCTCCTGCTCCTCCTCAGCCTGGTCGGGGTCCTCTGATGGAGTCATGACTGAAAGGCCAGCAATCAGAGTGGAATAGCACATGTTGTACAAAGACATCACTGAACCTTGTAGTGGTTCATTTGGGGGGGTGGGGGGTAGATCCCCTGTGCCGTCAGTTCCGGCAGTAGCCCTGGGCACAAACATGACATTTCCAGATGTGCCCTCCCCACATGAACTACTTGCTGCACTT
>NW_005338995.1:0-474 GCF_000412655.1 Myotis brandtii | reverse complement strand
ACATCAATGATGAGAGCGAATCATTGACTGGCTGCCTTCTACTAGTACATGGCCCCCACTGGGCATCAAGCCCACAATGCTGACATGTGCCCTAACCGGGAAGCGAACCTCAACCTCCTGGTTCATAGGTCGACACTCAATTGCTGAGCCCTGCTGGCCGGGCCTGACCGACCTTCAGATTCTAACCGCCTCTGTGTGGCTGGAGCGCTCTGTGCTAACCTGGTCCTGTCCCTGCCACCTGTCAAACCTCAAAGCCGGGATGCCTTCGAACATGGCTGTGTCCTCACCATGAGAGTGCGAGTTCCTCGGGGGCAGAGACTTGTTCATATTTGTGCCCCAAGTAGGAATAAAAGGACAAAGAAACACACACGGCCACTGCCCTCACGGAGTTGACAGTCCGGCGAGGAAACTGAAGCGTAGTTTTGCACACATAATGGTGTAATTGTGAACTGTGAAGAAAAGGCACAGGGTAAC
>NW_005338994.1:0-1915 GCF_000412655.1 Myotis brandtii | reverse complement strand
AATATTAAATCATTATGTTGTATACCTGAAACTAATATGCTCTGTCATTTATAACTCAATTAAAAAGAAAACAAGTGAGATAACTTACATTTCAATGGAGAGTTCTTTATTGTGGTAGCATGATTTCTTGTCTGTAGTAGAACTCAGTTCTGTTTAGGATATTAAGGGGAATTAAAAACACACGTTTCTTGAGATAGGTGCTGGAGAATTGGAGGGCTTCTGACTTTTTAAGTGGACAAGATCATGTGTATGTGCCCAAGTCTTTTCATAAGATTATGCAGAATTTGAATTATTTGTAGGATTTCTTGTAATGAGGACATGCAGTTTGTTTGTTTTTGGTTTTGTTTTGTCTAGTGTCACCTGAAGTGGTCTTGTCAGAGTCCTGCCGCTTTATTTGGGGTCTTTTACTTCTGTCCTGGTGCTTGTACAATGGGTTAGTTTTCTTACCCTCCATTTGCTCATTTTCCCTTTCTGTAGATTACTTTGCTTTTGGCCTTAGAGAACTGCATCCAGAAGGAAAGGAATTGCTGATTAAATGTAATCACGCCAAAGTCTACACACCACACATGACTGAACATCTTGATAGTTTGGGGGGAAGCAAGGGCAGGCAAAGGTTGTTATTTGCTTATTTAAGATCCTACTCTTCCAAACATAAACATATGTCCTCTTGAAGGCTGCTTTGTGCTACTATAATTAGGAAGGAGAATGTGGAAGGATTGGGGAGAAAACCATTGTTTTTTGAGGACTGTATTTTCTTCCTCCCTTCCTTTCTTTCCACTGCCCACCTCTTTTTCTTCTCCATGCATTTTAAGGGGAGAGGCTTGTTTTCTTTTTCAATAATTTTGATGATTAGGTCTTTGGAAACAGCAGAATAGGACTTCCTTTAGGATTGGATTTTAGAGTACCAAGTTGTAACTTGCTATGGAGAATGGGGTTAAACTGCTGTTCCAAGCGAGAGGGCTGGAGGAAGCTCTCATCCCAGCACCTGGGGTTCCTTCACTCTGTCCTTGGCTGTGACTGCTGTTACCAGGAGACCAGCCAGACCTCATCCCAGGGTGCACTCTTCCTCTTACAGGATCCCAGGAGGGTGAGGTAAGGTCTGAGGCTGAATTGCACATTGGATTGATGTTAGAGACTATCTAGCTTGGTAGACAAAGGCTCCCTGGGTTCTCCCAGATTCATATGTGACCCACAGGAAATTCCTGGGCTAGGATGGTCTTGGAATTTGGAAGGATCCTCTCTGTAACCTCAACTCTAACTCAGAGTATGGAGGCCTAGAGATTTTCCAGGCCACGACTAATATCAGGAAAATCCTAAGAGAGCCCTCCAGAAGAATAGGCAGGGATAAATGGCAGTTTATCCCTGAAAATGTTTCCTCTCACCTGTGAGGGTGGGTTTTCTCTTTCTTCTGGGGCACACTCAGACCATTGGTAAAGAGGACACTCTGTGAACTGCAGAATATGGCAGTTTCCTTTGACTTGTGGGATTTGGAGAGGGTGTGCTGTTGCGAGAGAGGGTGTCTGTCAGTGCTGTTTGCATTCTGGTCCTATCACCTAATGGCGTGGGCAGGTTAACACTCGGCTTGTGCCTCAGCTTTCCTGTCTACAAAATGAACGTGATAATACACAATGTGGTTATGAGGAGCAGGGTTGGCAAATGGGTAAAAATAATACTATGTACTCTTGGGTAAAACATTTCCAGCGAATACATTTACATATATCTTATCTGATATGGTGGATTTACCGATAACCTATTTTGCATGAAATGCTGCAGCTGTTCTTTTACATAGGAGACACATTTTAAACACATGACGTATTTTTCCCCTCTTATTTTAGATGTAAAAATGGTTATTGTTGGAAATCTAAAAGTTACAGAGAATGAAGAGTTGAAAGTAAAAACCACCTGTGATCCATCA
>NW_005338993.1:0-1576 GCF_000412655.1 Myotis brandtii | reverse complement strand
GCTCTATCCACTGAGCCAAACAGGTTAGGGCCTTGAGGAGTGTTTTTAGAGGTGAGTGTAGAAGGATTTAGTATTGAGGCAGAAGAGACTGAAAGCAGAACGAAATACTTGAATTTCTAAGTGAGGTAGGCAATGGTCTTCCTTTTTGCTTCCTTTCTCCTTCTTCCTTTCTTTTGAAGGGTCAGCAACAACAAAGGCACCTCAGTTGCATCCACTCTGTAGTTGCAAAATAAGCTAAGAAGCATCTGGAGCTGGATCCTTTGATTGTTTCAGGAGACAGTGTAGAGATCTAAATAGCTCAGGCTATGCTAAAGCAGGGAACAATTCCTCTCCCCTCCGTGTCCGTAGCTTGATAGAACATATTTTTCCTCGTTAGGGCGAGTCTACCAGGGTCTGGGTGACCAGCCCAGAAGCTTCCCTTCATCCTCAGTGATCCAAGCGATTTCACTTTTGGGGGGCTTGTCAAATGAACGCAGAAAGGAGTCTGGGGGCTTTGGCTAGAAATAAATGATAACAATTTATTCAAGGCTCTTAGGGTTTGTAAACCAGAAATACAACTAGGCAATATCCAGAGTGTTCCAAAGAAGAAAAAACAAAACTAAGAGTTCTGATAGTAAAAAGCACAGTCTTGAGAAGAACCTGCCCTGGATTGGTTTCTGGATAGGCCAGAGGCATCCGTCAGTCAGACCTCAGGTGGCCTGGAGGGGGGCAGGGGTCTGGTCTCCATCGGGGGTGGTCTGGGTAACGGATGCCAGGGGGTCTGGCTGTGTGAGTCCTTCAGGAGTGACAGGAGGGTTATCTGAGGTCTGATGTATATCCAGGCATTGACACAGGACTGGAAAGTGTCAGTCCTCGGACTAGTTAAAACAAGAATTGTTTGCTCATGCCTCCACCTACTTGATGTTGGTAATTTAGCAGCTTAACCATAATGACTCCCTTTTATGTCTTCCCTCTATTCCTCAGGCTCCACCATCTCATACAAGACCAAGTAGGGATTTCTACTTAGAAATAACCTGTGTCACATGTTTATCTTTCCTGACAAATCACATGTTCACATCTAATGTTGTGGAGGAGGGAAGGACAGCCTTCCATTACCCAGAGGGAGGGATGCGGGCTGGGGGTTAGGTAACAGTTTTGCTCACAGTAGGGATTCGTTGGATAGTGTCAGCAATTGCCCTATAAAGGTGATGACTGTTTTCCACGCGGGCATTTAAATTGTCTTGTTTGAAAAAGAACAGAATTGCCCGGCCGTGGTGGCTCAGGGGTTGAGCATTGACCTATGAACTAGGAGATCACGATTCAATTCCAGTCAAGAGCACATGCCCAGGTTTCGGGCTCGATCCCCAGTGTGGGGCGAGCAGGAGGCAGCTGATCAATGATTCTCTCACATCACTGATGTTTCTATCTCTCCCTCTATATTCTTCTCTTAAATAAAAATATATAAAACAAAAGAAAAAGAACACAACCCCAAGATTCTTCATTCATTCTGTTAAACATAATAAAAAATGGAGCCACAGGGCATCAGATGGTTCAACGAAGACCACAGGGGAATTGAAATAGAGAAGTTCATTACTCA
>NW_005338992.1:0-277 GCF_000412655.1 Myotis brandtii | reverse complement strand
AGCGACTGTGGACCTGCTGAGCCTCTGCACCCCCAGCATTTCCCCCACGGCCCCCCACAGAGAACAAAGGCTGGGCAGCGAGTTCAGTAGTTGGAGAGCCCACTGCGCACCGACATGTCCCGGTTTCCATCCCGAGGTCTCTCTCTCTCTCTCTCTCTCTCTCTCTCCCTTCTCCAGCCGCCCTCCCTTCCTTTCTCTGTAAGAAACCATGGGGGAAAAAATCCTCCAGGGAAACCCACCCAGGATGGCCCCGAAGTAAACACGGCACCTGAGACCC
>NW_005338991.1:0-992 GCF_000412655.1 Myotis brandtii | reverse complement strand
CCTGAATCTTCTGAGTACCCATTGTGTGTTTTCTGGTCGCCTGGCAAATTCTGCAACAGCCTCATTTCAAATGCCTAATAGTCACATGTGACCCCTGGCTACACAGCACAGATATAGCATGTTTCCCTATCACTGGACGTTCTATTGGACAGCACTGCCTTAAAAAGGAGTAATTATAAAGTGGAGATTGACCGGATTGTGCCTCTGCTTGATTTTAAAAAGTAATCGATGTCAAGTAAAAGACTAGCTTAGCCCTGGGGCTGGAGGCAGAGGGCCAATTAGAAGGAAACAGAGTAGACACTGAACTAAAACTGTAACTGTGGGAAAGTGGAGGAAGCTGCCTATTTGCAGGGGTAGAACCAAGAGGATCATGCTAATTTCTAGTGTAGATGAATGGAGGATGGTGATGCCTTAACTGGAAGACATTATGGGACCTTATAGTGGCTGGAGCATGGAGATTAGTTTATTTTTTGACCCGTTGTGCTGTAGGGGCCTGGGGTTTAGAGAGGAGGTTTGGGTCAATAGGTTTCAAAAGTAATTTCTCGTCATTTTTTCTTTACAAGAAATATTCTTTCACAGTTGCCTAAAAACAAGCACTCTCAGCTTTCACATGACGCCTAAAGTTTTTAAAGTAGGTGAAACAAGAAAGGAGAGTTGAGACTCAAATTGGCAAAAATGAAGGCTTCAACTAGGTTTAAGGCTTTCTCTCACGTAATCTTACTACCTGCAAATAAGCAGTGCAAACGATAAGAGCCATCTGAGGGTACTAGGAAGTGGGGGCTGTTCCCAGTGTCACCCTAGCTCCAAGGTCTGAGAGACTCCTCAGGAAGAAGAATCTTTAATATCCCCAAACTCAGAGAGAGTCCACATCAGCACTCAAGGGTCTACTACTATCAGCTGTGTTTTGCACCACAGCTAAAGGCTTCAGTATTCTACTTCTTACTTCTTCATACTGACTCCCTCCCCCACAGTTATCTCCCATCCCATCCTCT
>NW_005338990.1:0-580 GCF_000412655.1 Myotis brandtii | reverse complement strand
GCAGCCTGACTACAGAGTGGAACAGAGACATCCTCAGTACTGGAGCCTGGGTCTCTCAGGACCCTGGCCTGAAGCCAGGAGTACCCTGCCCTGGAGTCAGGGAGTGGACTAGATATTTTCAGTTGAGAAAAACATTTATTTCAGACTAGTGTCCTGGTGCACGGATTCGTGCACATGGAAAGAAAATTAATTAGAGGGAATATTTTAATATACACTTAGGCACTGAGTGTGTCAGGCACTGAGCAGGGAACACGGGCGTTGAGGGCTTTTGGAAAGGGAAGCTCAACCATTGAGCTACACCAGCTGGGCTGATTGTTCATGAAATTGAATAAAGGTCAGTGGTGCTGCGCGGCTCCCGTGGGCCCGAGTCAGCGTGTCCTGGGAAAACGTGTGCACCTGTTCCACCTGCCTGGTCCTTCAATTGGAGGCCTTGCCCAGGGGCACCTCTGCCATTTCCTCAGCGCTCGGATCCTGGTAGCGTGTCATTTGCCTTGTCAGGACCGACAGTTTACTCTGAGCAGGAAGTGGAGGTCTCGGTGGCCCGGAGAGGCTCACGCTCAGCCCCTGCCCTGGGCATGCT
>NW_005338989.1:0-599 GCF_000412655.1 Myotis brandtii | reverse complement strand
ACATGCTTAACCCACAAAGTCCAAACCTGATTCTGGCCCTAATGTAATGAGGGACTTTCTCATTGTTTGCAATCAGGCCACAGAATCTGAGGTTCACTATCTAAAGTTAGCAAAGGTCTCATAGAGCATCAGCGAACAAGTCTTAGCAGATCTACCTTTTGTGTTTCTTAAAGACAATCACTGAGACTGTTCTGTGGGCAGAAAACAAACAAAAATAACAACAACACAGCTCTCTACTTCTCAACTCCTCGCCAATTTAATGTTTTTTACTGAGCCACCAGAACGCCATTAAAGAGATTCTAAATAGTATAAAAAGTTACAGAGGTTATAAAATCATCACAGTTATTAAATGCATTTTATTAGGGTAAAAACAGTAGCTAAACATGTATACAAACACTGCTATTCTCAGTAAGCACCTAATAAACTAGTAAGAATTTGGTTCTACAGGGCCCTGGAGAGGGATGTTCTCTGAAGTAGATGTGAGAGGGACGATAGAGGAGCTGAGGTTGGAATGAGTTTGTGCTGTGGCAACAACTGGCCCTCCCGCAAAGCACTGCTGTCTGTACGTGTGTGACAAGGAAGGCACGGTGGTGGCAAAG
>NW_005338988.1:0-314 GCF_000412655.1 Myotis brandtii | reverse complement strand
GTCCGTGAGGTGAGCACTTTCTCTGAAAAGCTTTTCCCGGCACCAGCACCGCAACCCTGGGCCTGGAGCCTGGCGCGCTGCCCTCCTTCGGGCCCCTGGAGCACACTTCATCACCCTGCCCACACTGCCTTGTAATTGCCCGTTTCCTCATCTGCTTCCCCTCCTAGACCCGAGCCCCTGGAGGGCGGGTGCGCCTTGTCCAGCGGTGGTTCTATGCGTCCTAGCACAGCCCGGCCCAAAGCGCTGCCCCGTGCTCGTGCTCAGGGACAATTTGCCAAGAGCAAGGCGTGTGGGAGGAGCACTGGCTACGGGAC
>NW_005338987.1:0-232 GCF_000412655.1 Myotis brandtii | reverse complement strand
TAATAAAGATCACAGTGGAGATAAATGACATAGAGACAAAAAATAACAAAATAAAAAAACAATACAAAAGATCAACAAAACCAAGAGCTGGTTCTTTGAAAGGATAAACAAGATTGATGAACCTCTATCCATGTCACCAAGAAGCAAAGAGAGAGGAGGACCCTAATAAGCAAAAATCAGAAATGAAAGAAGTGTAGTAACAACCGATCCCACAGAAATACAAACAATTATG
>NW_005338986.1:0-517 GCF_000412655.1 Myotis brandtii | reverse complement strand
ACTGTTTATTTTTCTTAATATTTTGCCTTTCTTCAACGAAGTGGTGCATTTTTTTAACGAAACAAAGTGTGGATGGGCTGACTTGAACAGCTCTCTGTTAAGAGGTCTACTATGCATTAGTCAGCATGGGACACAACAGGATACAAAGATTACTCATATATCCTATCGGCTTTCAAAACATTTACAATCTCGTAACAACGTGAGATTAATTTCTACCTGTGGTTTGCATATAACAATCTGATTCCAATACAATCATATTTTCTTCTCTATCTTCCAAAAACTCTTTTGGGGGTTTACCTAAATGAAACTAGAACAGAACTGAAAAGTTTTCATAAGTGTTTTATTATGTTAAAGTATTCATCTTTTCCCATTTTAAATCCAAAATATGTTTTCCTTAATTCATGTACACCGACCATCTGAGCACAGTTTGTCCACATGTGAAAACTTAGCTGATCAATAGATTGCTCTAGTCAACTGATTGCCACTTGATGTTATAAACACATGATTTCTTATCCTG
>NW_005338985.1:0-877 GCF_000412655.1 Myotis brandtii | reverse complement strand
TTTTTTAAAAATCAAACAGATACCACCTAAAAAACCTTTTTTTGCCCTTATGCACCTTAATGTAGTCATCATTTAACCAAATATTTGTTGAATATTATAAATCAGACACTGTTTTATGCACCAAAATGAATACAGCTTTGAATAAAACAAAGTTCTTGCCCTCACAGTTATAATTCAGTAGGGGAAAACAAACTAACAAACATATAATATCAAATAATAAGTGCCAAGTAGAAAAATGTAGCAGCATAAGGAATGTGGCGTTAACAGGAGATGCTATTATATTTAGCAGAGTCAGAAAAGGCCTTCTCTATAATCCAAGAAAGATAACCATTATATACTACACTTTTTAAAATTTTACAACAAATATTTATTGAACTTACTATGTCCGTACTCTAAGCATTTAATTATGTTTTAACTCATTGAACTGTCACAGAAGTCCTTGAGATATTATTATTCCCGTTTTTCAGAAGCTGAGATTCACTACAGGAAGAGACAGATCAAGATCAAACCCAGTCAATCTGGTTCCAGAGACTGAGCTGTTTCTATTGCCTTCTGATGATAAACTGTATTCAAAAGATAGCCTGGCCCGAGCCAGTTTGCTCAATGCTTAGAGTGTGGGCCCCTATGAACTGAAGGTCGCAGGTTCAGTTCCAATCAAGGTCACGTACCTGGGTCGCAGGTTTGATCCCCGGCCAGTCAGGGCATGTGCAGGAGGCAACCAATCGATGTGTCTCTCTCTCTGTCTCTCCCTCTCCCTTCCACTCTCTCTCTCTAAATAAATGGAAAAAAATATCCTCAGGTGAGAAATAACAAAAAGATAGCCTGAACTCAGCATAGGAGCAATAAATAAATAAATAAATAAATAAATAAATAAGCA
>NW_005338984.1:0-423 GCF_000412655.1 Myotis brandtii | reverse complement strand
TTATTTTTAAAACATGTTTTTATTATTGATTGCAGAGGGAGTAAGGGAGAGTGAGAGAGAATTAGAAACATCAATGATGAGAGAGAATCATTGATAGGCTGCCTCCTGCATGTCCCCTACTGGGGATTGAGCCCATAACCCGGGCTTGTGTCCTGACTGGGAATCAAACCACGACCTCCTTATTCATGTATAGAACCTCCCCCACTGAGCAACACCAGCAGGCCCTAGAAGGACTTTTGAGGGATTTTGTTTCTTTGGTGTGTTGGTGCTGGTTTAAGACACTGTAAAGTTACATTCATCCCTGAAAGTTCATTATTTGATTTCCTCTTGTTTACTTTGAAGATATCTGAATGATCCAGGGTAGTGTATGTGCTATTGCCATAATGGGCTTAATTCATACAACCATATAACTGTCTAGTTCTT
>NW_005338983.1:0-223 GCF_000412655.1 Myotis brandtii | reverse complement strand
ATTGTCTATGCAAATCCAAATACATGCTTATCCATTATTATTTTTACAAACATAAGATCATATTCTGGCAATGTTATTTTTCAGTTCAAAAATAGATTGTGGCATGGCTGGCATGTCTCAGTGGTTGAGCATCAACCTATGAACCAGGAGGTCACAAGTTGGATTCCTGGTCAGAGCACATACCCAGGTTGCAGGCTCAATCCTCAGTGGGGGCGTGCAGGAG
>NW_005338982.1:0-612 GCF_000412655.1 Myotis brandtii | reverse complement strand
CTCTTTCTAAAAAATCAATGGAAAGAGGTCAAAGGGAAAAAAGGGGGATTTATGCAATTCTTTCAATAAAAAGTTTTAAATAAAAAAATTTTTTAAGTCAATGGAAAACTATCCTTAGGTGAGGATTAACAACAACAACAGCATTTTTTTTTTAAAGAGAACAATGGAGAAAGAGAAGAATAGTTTGTAGGGGAACATGATACATTCAGTTCTGTTTATGTTGAATTTGAGGTGCCTGTCAGACATCAATTGGAGATTATTGGAGAAGAAATCATCTCCATACCGGACCAAGCTGGTCATTATATAGATCAGCCTCTATAATAAAGCTGCTCTCACCTGGCCCTTATATTTTAATTTCTATTAAAAAATTCGGAGCTCTTTTCAAAATTGTGCTCTTGACATCCTTAGAAATTTGTTCTCAAATTTGTTCGACTAGGGAGGGTTCAACAGCTATTTACAGTTAACATTGCAGAATATTTCTTTAACAATTTTCCATAGTCAGCTTGACTTGCAACTTAATGTGCCTAAAGAAATTGCCTAATGTTATTACCCTCTTCTTGAGAGTAAAACCACTATTTTTTTTAAAGATTTTTAAAAAAATGATTTTTAGAG
>NW_005338981.1:0-334 GCF_000412655.1 Myotis brandtii | reverse complement strand
CCCTCTCGCAATCCGGGACCCCTCAGGGAATGTCAGAGAGATGGTTTTGGCCCCATCCCCACAGGCCAGGCTGAGGGACCCTACCTGTGCACAAATCTGTGCACCAAGCCTCTCATCTATGTATAAAAGGCTAAGCAACCAGCCGACCGGCTAATAACTATGACATGCACTGACCACCAAGGGGCAGACACTCAACGCAGGAGCTGCCAAGTGACAGCAACTTTACGGAGTGCCCTCTTACACTCCGGGACCCCTCGGGGGATGTCAAACTGCTGGTTTCGGCCCGATCCCCGCAGCCCAGGCCAAGGGACCCTCCTACTGGTGTACAAATCCG
>NW_005338980.1:0-1220 GCF_000412655.1 Myotis brandtii | reverse complement strand
GTGGTTTGCTGACCACGGCTTTAGACCAAACGCATTTCATCTTAGGTCTGTGCCGTGACATTGACCAGAAAAAAGATGAAACGTCTACTCCATGGTGACAGGGTAGACAAACGGTGTGAATGCATTCTGTGGAGGGAGGGGACTCAGACTGAAGGGCCCTTCTATTCAGCTCATTCAATCCACTCGCCCTCAGCCTCACGTGCCCCGGGAAGCAAACTGTCTTATTCAGAAAGGTCTCCAAGGACAGCCTGCCTCAGCAGACATTGTCTCCTTGCCTGACAATTCTTCACAGCCAGAAAGTCCTTATACATAATCGGAATGTCTACTGCGCTGAGCAAACCACTTTTCCTTCTGTTCCATTCTCACCCAGCGATGGAGAACAGCTGGGGAGGTTTCGATATCTCTGTTATGAACTTGAAAGAGGCTTTAAAAACACTGTTCAAGTGTTTGTTCCCCCGGCGAAACAAACCGGATTCGTTTAGTATTTGTCACACAGAGAGATGGTTTTCTATACACCTCACCCTTTGAGAAGAGAGTTGCAATAATTTTGGAATGTGAGACCGATCGGAGAGGGCAAGAGTAACCAGTGGTTAAAGGCTGTTCCAAGTAATTATTACAATACTAAGTGCCAGTGAATTCTCCCGAAATATCTTTGTTGCGTGAAAAAGAGGAAAGAGTGTGACCTAGTACCAAATTCCAGTGTCTGACCGAATATAGAAAGAAAAAAGCCCGAGAGGAAACAGAATGGGAAGGGAGATGGATGGAAAAGGAGACACAAAAGTCCACGCTCCTCACTTTGTATTATCGGGGAGCAGGGCAGGTGGAGTCTTGCAGCCAATCAGAGTGTGGGCTTCGGAGCAAGAGAGAACTGGTTTGAAACCCCTTCTTCTGTTCGGGTGTGTGACCTTGACCAAGCTGCCTCTCCTTGTGGCTCAGTTTCTTCTTTTATGAAATAGGGACAGTGGCATTGATCCCCGAGTTGTGAAGATAAAAGAAGAGATTGTATTTAACATTTCCCAGGCTCGTGGTAGGTGCTCAAAACATTGTAGCTCTTGTTCCCTGAGACCTAGTTGCTGGCTCTGGGTCTCGGCTTTTGAAAATCTCCGAGAGCCCCCTCGCGTTTGGATGGTACGGATTCCTGTCCCAAGCATTGAAAAGACGGCCTTAAAGAACGCTGGGATTCGTGTTGCATTTTTGAGTTGGAGGGCTGCTAGGTGCTA
>NW_005338979.1:0-261 GCF_000412655.1 Myotis brandtii | reverse complement strand
CTCATTTACTGATGGACATGGGCTGTTTCCAGATCTTTACTACTGTAAATAGTGCTTCTATGAACGTAGAGGTGCATATATTCTTTCTGATTGGTGTTTCGGGGTTTCTGAGGATATATTCCTAAAAGTGGAATCATTGGTTCAAATGGCAGTTCCATATTTTATTATTTGAGGAAACTCCATACTGTTTTCCATAGTGGCTGCATCAGTCTGCATTCCTACCATCAGGGTTCCCTTTTCTCCACATCCTCACCAGCACTT
>NW_005338978.1:0-289 GCF_000412655.1 Myotis brandtii | reverse complement strand
AAGCATTATAACTTTACAGTAGTATTATTTAAAGATATATCTGTTAATATAATTCTTACAAATACAAAATTCCCCATGAGACCCTTTCGAATTATATACTAGAAATATTGTTTTTTTGATTTAGATAACCACTGTTACCTCAACTGTCATCTAAGTTTGACACAGACGTTTAAACAAAGACCATGATTCTGTGATATGGTTATTATTAAAAATCTATAGAAATAACTTAATATGCACCTGAAAAAAATTCCATTGGTTTTAAAAACAATGCAGAAAAACACAAACAACA
>NW_005338977.1:0-261 GCF_000412655.1 Myotis brandtii | reverse complement strand
TCCCACCGGATTCCAGGCCTTCCTTTATTTTGCATTTATTAGGACGTGACTAGGAGGCTGTGTCAGGTGCTGCTGTTTTCATTGTTAGTGAAAGAGCAGAGGTGAACTATTTCCTCAAGAAAACATTTCTACTTAGAAGCCAAAGGATGCAGCTGTGAGTTTCATCGTGACTAGAAACGTGCAGAAAACTGAGTCATTGCCGGGCTCAGGATGGTATGAGCACACCTAACCCATCAGAATCTGAGAACAGGAGGGAGCATA
>NW_005338976.1:0-270 GCF_000412655.1 Myotis brandtii | reverse complement strand
ATCACTGCGGTTCCTGGTTGCCTAAGCAAAGCTAAGCGAGACGTTTACTTCTGTTGAAAAATGGGTAAAAATAGATTGTTTCTGGAAAATGCTGTGGCAGTTTGTTCAGAACTTTCGTGTCCTGGGGCCCCTGCAGCATGTCCCCAGCCTACCTCCACCCGCTCCACCGCAAGTTCTTCTGCTTGAATGTTGCTGAGGAATCGGGCTTCCTTCTCTTTCCTTTCTTGGCTGCTTGGAGTGTCCTCCCTCAGTGCTCGCCTGACTTCCATC
>NW_005338975.1:0-1467 GCF_000412655.1 Myotis brandtii | reverse complement strand
GTAATAGCTGAGTTTTAGAAAGAAGGCACAGGCATGTTTGCTTTGTGCCTTAGTTGACAACAAACTGAAGAGTCTTATCTTTCTTCAGAGGAATGGGGACAGAAACCTATGTTACCTGAATCATAGTTCATTCCCAAACAGTGGGATTCAGATTAATGTAACCTACCTTGAAATTACCCTTCAGGGCAGGGTGTGTCCTCCCAGGATCATAATGAGTAAACAGGCTACCCGTTCTCCAGGTATTTCACAAGTTTTTGCTGTTTGGATTTGACCAAAGATCTGCTAAGTTCCATGGTTGATCTTGGCCTATGGGAATGACAAGTCCTCTTCCCAGCTCCTGCTTGCTGACTCTCACTGATATAAGAACGAGGTGTTTCACCTGTCTTTTTCCAGGAGATCCTAGGAGAAGCTGTAGCTAACTGGTGTGTTCTCAAAACTCACCAACATACTTTCTCTGGTGCTTATATGACTAGAAAAAAGAGATGGAAAGGGGAGTTCAGAGACCATCCTCTCAATTTGCCAGATTCCCAAGTGCTCAAATTCTCTGAGACTATCATGTTTTAAGCAAATGATAACAATTCACAGATATGTTAATGTAAACAACCAGTAGTGACCTCTGTATCATATTATTTACCACATTATTGTGAAAGGACAAGAGTCCTTTCCAAAGGTTCTTAGACATAAAGGCACCTTCACACCTTTCTTTCTACTAGCTGCAAAAACTTTGTGGAGATAATTGTTACTTTCTGTAGTTTTCTTGTTTCTTTGACCCTTTGGTGAGTCTTTGGGGCAAGAGGAATAAAAATTTTGTGATAATTTATTGAAAAAATTGACTTAAAGAGGGAAGAATGCCATGCCTCACAGGGTTCTTGAATACTGCTAACCACAGCTAGATGTACAATTTCCAATAAGTAAACTATAATCTAGCCAATGTTGTTGGAGTTGTACATGTCAACTGAGGGTCATATATGGCTTTAACTGTCAAGAGCTGCAAAGTAAACATGCATTGTTACGTTACTGAAGTGCATCTAATTTAAGTTTCTTATTCTATTCTTTACTGTGGCATTTATCAGAACTTAAACCCACACCATTTCCCTACTGAGTCATTCTCAATGCCTAAGGATGTGCTTTCAAGCAGTAATGCATCAATACCTGTGGTTGCTCATTCTATCAAGAAAAAGAATGCCTTTTACTTTCCCTCCAGAGCTGTCAAAAGGCCTGATGCTGAAGAGTTTATCTCAGAAAATGTAGCTTCAGTCCTGCTACCAGTAGGGAATGGAAAAAGCCCTGCATTTCACACTCAATGTCATCTCAATGATGCTCGCGTTATTGTTCTTCGTAACTGTGCAGTAAACATACTTCATCGACATCTTTGTGTATTTTGAAAGATAAATTAATCACTTATATGTGATATCATAAGTTAGATATCTTATTCTGTTAAAAATAAGTTATGTTTGTTTATCATAT
>NW_005338974.1:0-353 GCF_000412655.1 Myotis brandtii | reverse complement strand
CCCCATGCACGAATTCCATGCACTGGGCCCCTAGTATTCTATAAAGTCTCCACAACCACTAAATTAGTAAATATTTAACCATTGCTCCTAGGGATGGACAGGGTAGCATTCTTACAAACCCATGGTCACAATATTATATATTTTTCTTTTTTCATTAACCAGTCAATACGTAACTTTATTTTGTGTTTTTGTTTAAAGAGACCTTATTGAATATATATTGTTGATTCATAAACATTGAACTCACAGCCCACAACACTAGAATCCATGTCTGAACAAAACTTATCTAACGCGTATTTTCTTCGTATGCGAATCACAACCTTCTTGCTTAGAAACACTAGGTAGCAGTTCAACAC
>NW_005338973.1:0-468 GCF_000412655.1 Myotis brandtii | reverse complement strand
CAGGCCAATGTTCTGTCCACTGAGCCGAACCGGTTAGGGCAGGGGACGAGCCATTTAACACTCCAATGGGGGGAGCCAGGGAGGGACTGTGACAAACCCCTCACTGGGGCTCAGCTCTGAGGGGAGTGCTCTGAGGCGGGAGCTGGACCCACTCCATGTGCACGGAGGAACTTCCTACGAGCTTACACCTGACCCACACACACTCCCACAGCTGTGTCCTCACCCCCCACTCGTCTTCTCTCCCACTACATACTTCCTAGGCTCAGCTTTACCCTGAACTTGAGGATGTGGGTTCTGTGTACCCATCATGGTTTTAACTTTGTAGAAAAGTAGGTTATTTCTCAAACTTATTTCCTTGGGGCATCATGTGGTGTAAATAGTCTGAGGCACACTTCTGGAAATCTTAGTTGCACATTTAAAGCTCCAATTTTCAATTTCTCCACCAAATTATATAAATCAGGCCATTGT
>NW_005338972.1:0-797 GCF_000412655.1 Myotis brandtii | reverse complement strand
ATTAGGAAGGTTGAGAACCACTGTTCTAGAGGAATGTTTGCATATCCAGGGAAATTTTCCAAGAACCTTTAGCAAAAATGTATTAATATCTTAGGAGAGATCAGAATTGCAACCCTCTTTTGATGAACTATCATAGCTCTTCCCCTTCTGTTGTGTGTAAGCCATGTGGGATTTTTGTCCCATTTAGAATTGTTATCCTAATATGAATTGGCTCTATCAGTACTTAAGTTTATTTCTGACTTCTTGCTAAAGGGACTGAGAATTATTGCCTTGGGAGGGGTGATTAAATGAACAGAGAAGCAGAATGGAACATGTAAGGTTCCGAATTGCCTTGTCGGTTGGGTCTGTGGTTCGTATACAAAAGGCAGACATCTACATGGTTAAATTGTAGTGGCTATTCCTTTATGATTGACATTTTTATTTAGGAACAGATAGAATTCCACTTGTTTCTGGAAATATATCTATAAATTAGATCCCCCAGTGTGTAAAATGAGGTAGGTAATTTCCAGTGAAACAATATTATAGCCCCAATCTAAAAAGAACTAAAGGGACAGTTGCTATTATCACATCCATGGGAATTTTTGATAAAAAATATATATAGCTTTTTCCAGTTCGGGTTGTCTCTGAAATGTAGCTATATTGGTAGTGACTGAAATAGTTATTAGATCTGATTCATAGAGTTCTTGGTAATAGAAAAAAAACATGCCACATTCCCATGGCTCAGGCCCTGGTTAACAATCCTCTGTACCATAAATCTGAGGTGGTCTAGTCAGGGACATCTCCAGCCCTATGGGATG
>NW_005338971.1:0-279 GCF_000412655.1 Myotis brandtii | reverse complement strand
AAATAATTTTGTCAGCCTGACTATACAAAGTCCTTTTTAAGTCAGCTGGGCTATACTGACTTGATCTTGTATTCTTCATTTATTCCTCAGTTCAAATGATTCAGTATGAAATTTATTTAGTGTATTGTACCGTGTAGTCTCAATTTCACTCCTGAGCTTTCTTTCTCTCATGATCTTAGTATTTCCACGTTGTATTCGAGCCTAAGTTCAAAGGTGGCTGCCTAATATTCATCTGGGAGCTCTTTAAATATTCCTGGTGGTGAAATTGTACTATAGCTT
>NW_005338970.1:0-473 GCF_000412655.1 Myotis brandtii | reverse complement strand
CCCTCTTCCTTCCTCTCTGAAATCAATTAAAAAATAATAAAAATAAAATAAAAAGTCCAACTCCGAGGAGTGGGAGAGGAAAATCAAGTTAACAAGTTAGGGAGTCAGTGCCACAGTCCTGCTGCTTCTCAGCAGAGAGGCCACAGTCGGTGCTCAGCAGGGCAGTCACACGGCTGTTGCCTCCCACTGACCAGCTGATGACGAAAGGGCCCACGTTTGCATTTCGCACTGGGCCCTGCACATTACACAGCCCGTCCTGACCAGGGTGGTGCTGGTGAGCAGGACAAAATCCCTCTCTTCATGAGGCTCAGAGTCAAAACAGAAAATACACTTTAAAAATTATTAGTGCTATGAAGCAAATAATGCGGGGCCATGGGCAAGGGCAGTGCTCCCAAAATGCTGGTGCTTGAAGAAAATGAGCTTGAGCCAGAATCAATCCACATACAGTGGGGCCTTGACTTACGAGTGTCCCG
>NW_005338969.1:0-548 GCF_000412655.1 Myotis brandtii | reverse complement strand
GCCCCAAGGGAAAGGAAGATGGGCCTCCTGTAAGACAGAGCATGGAGGGTTAGTTTCCCTTAGGAAATGGGTCTTTTTGTTGTTGTTAACCCTCACCTGAAGATATGTTTTCCATTGATTTTTAGAGAGAGTGGAAGGAAAGGGGGAGGAGGAGAGGGAAAGAGAGAGAAACATCGATGTGAGAGAGACAAATCAATTGGTTGCCTCCTGCATGCATCCCGATTGGGGGTGGGGATGGAACCTGCAACCCAGGTAGTGCCCTTCACTGGGAATCAAACCTGCCGACACTCTAACCACTGAGCATGCTGTCCAGGGCCATAGTGCTCATTTTATAGATTTGTTGTGAGGATTGGATGAGTTGAGAAATGTAAAGTGCTTGAAATATAACAAACATCTAATATTCATTGATACAGAGAACAGACTGGTGGTTGCTGGAGGCAGAGGTAGAGGTGGGGTGAGGGGTGGGCAACATGGGTGGAAGTCAAAAGGTGCAGACGTCCAGTTATAAAATTAATAAGTCATGGGAATGTAATGTGGAGCATGATGAC
>NW_005338968.1:0-221 GCF_000412655.1 Myotis brandtii | reverse complement strand
TAATGACTGAACATCAGGCTGTGTGGGGCGACCAGGTCGGCAGGGGCAGTTAGTGAGGAACGACCAAACGACTGAATAGCAGGCTGTGTGGGGCGATCAGGCCAGTGGGGGCACATTTAGGGGTGATCAGGCAGGCAGGCAGGTGAGCAGTTAGGAGCCAGCAGTCTCCGATTGTGAGAGGGATATCCTGGATTGGAGAGGGTGCAGGCTGGGCTGAGGGG
>NW_005338967.1:0-278 GCF_000412655.1 Myotis brandtii | reverse complement strand
GCATCATGGCAACAAACAACAATGAAAACACAACAATACAAAATCTGTGGAACACAATGAAAGCAGTCTTGAGAGGGAAGTTCATAGCTCTACAAGCTTATAGCAAAAAAGAAGAAACAATGGTAATAAATTACCTAACCATACAACTCAAAGTGTTAGAAAGAGAGCAACAAGAAAGGTCCAGCGTGAGCAGACAGAAGGAAGTAATAAATATCAGAGCAGAGATAAGTTAAATAGAGATCCAAAAAACAATACAAAAGATCAACAAAACCAAGAGC
>NW_005338966.1:0-200 GCF_000412655.1 Myotis brandtii | reverse complement strand
CTACAAGACATCATAACCACACAGCCTGGTACTAGCTTCAGAACGGGCACATAGATCAACGGAACAGAACAGAGAGCCCAGAAATCGACCCAAGCCATTGAGCTCAATTAATATTTAGCAAAGGAAGCAAGCGAAGGAAAAACAGTCTCTTCAATAAAAGGTACTGGGAAAATTGGACAGAAAAATTGGACAGAAACCAG
>NW_005338965.1:0-587 GCF_000412655.1 Myotis brandtii | reverse complement strand
TTAATGTGCACAAATTTCGTGCACCAGGCCACTAGTGGTTTCATAAGATTCACAGTTTTCATCTCTGATATGGTTCTGTTAACTCATTATTACATGCTATGGACTGAGTTTCTGTGGCCCCCAAATTTCTATGTTGAAGCTCTAGCCCCAATTATGATGGTATTTGGAGGAGATGCTTCTGGGAGGTAATTAGGTTTAGATGGAGTCATGAGGGTGGAGCCTCCTCCATGGAATTAATGCCTTTTTAAAAAAAGAGGATGCACCCAGGAGAGGCCATGTAAGGACGTAACCAGGAAGAGGGCCCTCATTAGGAATCTGATCATGCTGGCACCCCAATTTCAGCCTTCAAGCCTCCAGACTGTGAGAAATAAATGTTTGTTTTTAAGCCAGTTAATACCCAGTCTGTTAATACTATTAATACCCAATCTATGGTATTCTGTTGTAGTAGCCCAAACTGACTAAGACATCATGTGTGTTAATGACTGATGAGTACAGACTAACAGATAGTTTCTATTATAGCTTCTACGTGTACTGTTCAGTGGTCAGTTCGGCATAGCAGAAAGTACACAAAATTAAAACACATCTAT
>NW_005338964.1:0-267 GCF_000412655.1 Myotis brandtii | reverse complement strand
CAGAGACCAGAATGACCTTGGCCCCTCGCCCAGGCTGGCCCTGCCCCTCAGCAGAGACCTCCACCCCGATTGGGGGCATGGCCGGCCTGCAAACCACCCATGGCCCCTTGCCCAGCAAGCCACACCCCCCAGTGGGGACCCCACCCTAATCAGGGGCATGGCCCCTTGCCCAAGTCGGCCCTGCCCCCTAGTAGGGACCCCCACCTCAATCGGGGGTATGGCTGGCCTGCAAACCCCCAGCAGCCCCTCACCTCTGCCATCCCCACC
>NW_005338963.1:0-593 GCF_000412655.1 Myotis brandtii | reverse complement strand
CACGTGCGGGACCCCGAGCGGTGGCAGTTTGCACAGGTTGCTGCTCAGACAAGCCGGCGCCCATCACGTCCCGGGAGCAGCCGCCCGGCCTGTGTGGGTAATAACAGGGCGTCTGGGGCCTCAGCAGCTGCGAAGGCTCTGGCTGGGAGCTTCCCAGCTGGCCTGTCTCTCCAGCCGCCATCACTCAGCGGGCACTGGGGAACCCTTGCCAGCTTCCGGGGGCCGCATGCAGCGAGCCAGGCACCTGCCACGTCTCCTCTTCCTGCGGCCCTAACAGGTGGACGTCCGCTCTCCTGTGAAAGATGAGGACGTTAAGGATGAGCAGGAGGCCTCCCAGGACCCGACAGGAGCGAAACCTGTGCGTCCCGCTGGCAAACCCTGTGACCCCAAGGAATCAGGGGCGAAAGCCCTTCACACCAGCCCCTGCCTCTCTCCCAGCCTCGGGCAGCCGCTCCTCGCACACCTGGGCTCCGGGTGCAGCGCTGAGGTCCCCGGAGCGCAGAGCAATGCCTATTGCCTGGGCCCCCTGCCGTGTGGGCAGAGGACGGAAGGGCCGCGGATCCCTCTCCTCCCCACACTCAGCCTCTGCCCTG
>NW_005338962.1:0-320 GCF_000412655.1 Myotis brandtii | reverse complement strand
AACCTGCTTCCATATTTATAATGGTCTGGCCCTCTAGAAACTATAGCGCAAAATTATAGCTAATTTGCCTACAAAGGTGAGGTGGTCATAATAATTTGGACACTCAGTGTATGTCTTAGCCATTAGCATAATCTTGGATATGGTACTTCCCTAAAAGTTAGATTTTGAGAGGCAGAGCATTGGAAGTGCTAAGAACATAGATGTCCAGCTCACCCATGCTTGGAAGGTGAACCAGTTATGTAAATGTTCTGAATATCATTTTCTCATCCCCAACATGGAGGATGTAATTATAGCTACTTCAGAATGTTATTTTGAATTTT
>NW_005338961.1:0-1184 GCF_000412655.1 Myotis brandtii | reverse complement strand
TTTAAAGAATTCTCTAGTAAATTCATCTCTGCTCTGAGTTTTTTGGGGGAAGTTTAAAAATTATGAATTTAATTTCTTTAATAGCTACAAGGCTTTTCAGGTTACCTATTTGTTTTGTGTTAAACGTTTGTCAATTTCATCAAATTGTCTTCTTTTTATAAAATTCTCCATAGTATTTACTCACTTATTAAAATTTTAATGTATGTAAGATCTGTAGAGATGTCCTTTCTTTTGTTTCAGATATTTGTAATTTGATCTGTTCTTTCTTCCTTATCAGCTTGCTAGAGCTTTATCCAGTTCACTGATCCTTAGAACTGGCTTCTGATTCATTTGTGTTACTTTATTTTTGTTTTGTGTTTCATTGATTTCTGCTATTTTTTTTAATGGGCTTTGCTTACTTTGGGTTTAACTTGTTCCACTTTATCCAGTTTTTCAATGTGGAAGTGCAAGTAATTGACTTGAGGTAATTTATTTTTTCTAATATAGGCATTTGATGCTATAAAATCTTGTATAAACACTGCTTTAGCTGTAATTCACAGATTTTGATATTTTGTATGTCCATTTTTATGATTTCAAGTGATTTCTAATTTCCTTTTAATTTCTTCATTGAGCCATGGGTTATTTAAAATCGTGTCATTAGATTTTCCAGTGTTTGAGGATTTTCCATGTACATTTCTATTTGACTTCTAATTTAATTATGTTTTGATCAGATAATATACTGTACTTTTTATTATCAATTCCTTTTAAATTTATTGATACCTATTTTATGGTCAAAGATATGGTCTATTTTGGTATATGTTCTGTATGCACTTGAAAATAATGCCTATTATATACAGTGGTCAATTAATATCATGATTTGTTGTTCAAGTCTTCTATATCCATACTGGTTTTCTGTCTAGTTTTTCTGTCAATTGTTTATAGAAGTTTTGAATTCTGCAACAATAAAACTTTTGGAGTTGTCTCTTTTTCCTTTTAGTTGTATCAGTTATTGGCTTATTATACATATTTTAAATTTTTGTTATTGAGTGTAAACACTTTTAAGATTATTATGTCCTCTTGATAAAGTGACATCTCTATCATTATCTTCTCTACCCCTGATATTATTATCTGCTTTAAAAGCTACTTTGTCTTATATTAATGTAGCCACTATATAGTTCCTTTGATTTGTGGTTATATGGTATATG
>NW_005338960.1:0-261 GCF_000412655.1 Myotis brandtii | reverse complement strand
TTGTGGGCGCCCAAGGGTGGGGACCCCCTGCTCTTCTTGGCCACGCACCCCAATTCTACATCATTGAGGGAATACATCTGGCAGGTTGTGAGAAAATAATAACATAGGCAACCAACACTCATTGAGTGACAGTCATTCTCTTTGAGCCCTTCACACACAGGAGTTTATTGTATCCTCCTAAGAAAGGAAAAGGTCAATACATTATTATCCCATTTTTAAATATGTATCCTATATAACAGAAGCCTAATATGCTAAGTGTCT
>NW_005338959.1:0-204 GCF_000412655.1 Myotis brandtii | reverse complement strand
CCAGCCTGCACCCTCTCCAATCCAGGACCCCACGGGGAATGTCTGACTGCCGGCAGTCAGACATCCTTCTCACATTCCTGGACTGCTGGCTCCTAATCGCTCACCTGCCTGCCTGCCTGGTCGCCCCTAACTGCCGCCCCCTGCCGGCCTGGTCACCACTAATTGCCCCCCCACTGGCCTAGTAGCCCCTCACTGCCCTAATTG
>NW_005338958.1:0-273 GCF_000412655.1 Myotis brandtii | reverse complement strand
TTTGTGGTGTACTTGCATTTTCTGTGATGAAAGAAGGGCAAAGTCTCCAAATGAAGAGAAACCATGAGTATGGTTATCTTTGAGTAATTTGAGAGCAAAATCTCTCTTACACATGATATTTTCCCAGTGTCTATTATGATCTCCGGATAGAGTGGATCCTCAAGAAATATTTTCTAAATAAATACATACATAAAACATAAATAAACAAATTAAAACAATTGACCACATGGTACAGAAAACCAGTCTGGTGCTATCATGCAAGAATGCTTAATG
>NW_005338957.1:0-825 GCF_000412655.1 Myotis brandtii | reverse complement strand
AGTCAGGAGTTGGGGACACAAGTGGCCAAAATGCAGCCCCAGTTCTACTCCGTGGAAAGGGGTGTGGACTCCGCGGCCGGTGAGCATGCTGGGTCACTCACAGGAGCGAATGATGTTCTGGACCAGCATGACGCTCACTGGGTCAGACACCCAGCCATCGGTGACTCGGGTCATGTTCCAGGGCCCAGTGGTCAGAGGGGTAGAGGTGCACGTCCAATGCCAGAGAGAAACAACATGATGGGCCATCACATCAGCGCGAGAGGCTCCGGGAGTCCTGTGAGCGAGTCCAACCACCTGCGCGTTCACAGCCACCGTCCGAAGGGTTTACTGGTAAAAACCCTGCGGCCAACTGGGATGGGCTGGACTGTGCTCCACCCAAATTCCTCTGTTGAAGCTTTAACTTCCTCTACCCTCTGAGTTCTTAGCTGAGACCCTGTCATAGAAAACGGATCCAGAGAAAAAACCGAACAGAAGTGGATTAGCATGCATACATCACACATACATGGGCGATACCCAGTGAAAAAGTAGTAACTCTGCACCGTGGCTTAGAACTCCAGCTTAAATTTCATCTTCAGCTAAAGACAAACAACAACAAAAAACAACACGTGTGGGTGGAGGCCAACGATGGGGCCGTTAGCAGGAAAGGCAGGGTCAAGAGGGTAAGGTTTGTCCTGCAGATTCGAGGAGGTTCCCTTGTGAATTAGTCACCCGCCGTCAGGCGCAGCAGGAGTCGCCTTACGATGGAGTGTTCCCACACAGACGCGCATGTCCGTAACGAAAGGGAAACTCTGTTTTCAGAGCATCTATGTCCGCTGTTTCCCACAA
>NW_005338956.1:0-206 GCF_000412655.1 Myotis brandtii | reverse complement strand
TCATGGATCGGCTGCCTCCTGCACGCCCCCTACTGGATGGGGTTGGAGCCTGCAACCCGGGCCTGTGCCCTGACGGGGAATTGAACCGGGACCTCCTGGTTCATACTAGTAGGTCGACACCCTAACCACTGAGCCACACCGGCCGGGGCCGCCGCACTTACTGTCCGACGCGTAGAACCCGGCGGGACAGGGGTTCACGCAGGTGC
>NW_005338955.1:0-259 GCF_000412655.1 Myotis brandtii | reverse complement strand
ATAGTAAAGGGCAGACACATGAAAAATCTTTTGAAAGAGGGTTTAGTTGTCCTTTGCTCATTTCTTCTAAACATTTGACACGGTTGCAAAACTGTGTGATTGTTCTACATTTTCACATGAAGTTTAACTTAGTCTCAATAAGCTCAATACTCTGACTCCGATTATGCAATTAATCAAACAGAAGAAGTAAGTTTTTTCTATATGTTTTGTCTCACTTTGGCAGGTCATGACTTCCAAAAATATGAGGTAGCATATTTTA
>NW_005338954.1:0-537 GCF_000412655.1 Myotis brandtii | reverse complement strand
AAAAAATGAGTTTTTATAAGAATTTTGAAAGGCCTGGGAAAGGCTTATGATCCAAGGTCATGTGTGTCAGGCAGGATTCTTAAGTTTGATGACAAGCACAGCCCCACCTTTTGACAGAAGGTTGGGGTAAGAGCAAGAGAATGGATCAGCCAGTCACTAGGCATCACAGCAAACTCTTGTCCAAACAAGTCACCTGCATGGATGGATGCAGCCAGAATGATCAGGTCACATTTCAGAGCATTGGATATAAAATGAGAAGTGCAGAAAATGGCTGTTAAAAAATCATTATTTTGTGGTATGAGACAGGGTGCCTCCTGGTAGAATATTAGCAGGTAACAGTGGCCGAGAACTTGATGCTGTGCAAAGTGCATTCCCCACATCACCTTAGCAAATCCTCTTCAGGTAAGGGCTGTGCTCCTAGATCCATTCTACTCATGGGAGACGCAGGTTCACAGGGGGAATGTTCACAGAGTGCAGGGCCAGGAAGTGGTGGGCGTGATCTCAGGCAGGTCTGTGTGACCTCTGACCGCGGTGCTG
>NW_005338953.1:0-244 GCF_000412655.1 Myotis brandtii | reverse complement strand
TCACCCACAGAGCAGGGCCGATCAGGGTGTTGGGGCATCGCCGCTTTCACACTCAGGGCAGGGCCAATGGGGAGGTTGCGGCTCTACCCCATCACACACAGAGCAGGGCCCATGGGGGGGTTGGGGCACCGCACCCTGTCACATACCGAGCAGGTCCGATCAGGGGCTTGGGGATTCCTCCCCTATCAGGCACAGAGCAGGGCCGACCAGGGTGTTGGGGCGCCTTCCCCTGTCACGAACAGAG
>NW_005338952.1:0-583 GCF_000412655.1 Myotis brandtii | reverse complement strand
GAAAGCACACTGAGACTGGTAGGAGGTACGGAGGCTCAGAATGGGCTGGTCCAGCATCCAGCTATGCCGCTTTTTTAATCAGGAGGGACATCGTGTCTGCGGAGGCCGCCTGTGAGGAGCAAGGGGTCACAGCCCCTCACCAGAAGCCCATCCCTGGGTTCCAGAGCTGGGAAGGGAAGTCCCCAAAATCAGTGCAGATTGGGACTCAGTGACACAGAGGCTACTGGAGATCCAGTTCCTCTTAAAAAGACAGTGCAGGAACTTACAAAAATCCTGATTCCTCCCACTTCCCCAGAGCTGCAGCACCAGGGGCGAGGCTCTGGGGAACACAGACACATATGAGGAGGTAAAGGACTGTCTGACATTGGGGAAGGAACTCGAGGGCGGCTTTCTCTCAGACGCAGGTCCTTGCAGGGATCATTGTTCCTATGCTGGGACCTGCCAGGACACAGAGCTGACTGGAAGCCATTTCTGTTTGCTCTACCCTGATGATTCCCTAAGACCCCACCTCATCGGATTTACAACCACACCCAATCTGTGTAGAGTGGCTTTTGCATATGAATGGCCTGTCCCTGCTCAGGCT
>NW_005338951.1:0-261 GCF_000412655.1 Myotis brandtii | reverse complement strand
CTCTGAGTTGTGATGGTGTCTTTTGATATGTGCTTTCTCCTCTATCTGTCCCTTGTTACAAAGCCGACCTTCCTCCATCTCTGCAGGCCTGATTGATCTGATAGTGAACACCTCATTGGCCCTGTAAGCTTGTCAGTTTCTTCAATGATGGATTTGGTTCGTTGCTCCCTCAAAGTACACATAATAATACTTGCACTGGCCGGTGTGGCTCGGTTGGTCAGGCATTGTCCCAAGCACCAAAGGATCACTGGCTCGATTCCC
>NW_005338950.1:0-1363 GCF_000412655.1 Myotis brandtii | reverse complement strand
GGTGCTGCTTGGAAGGCCCACCTCTGGGGCAGATTACACCAGCTGCACCTTTAAGGAAGGTCCAAGCCGATGGCTTTGGGGATGCTGCCTTCATTCCCCAGTCTGGTCACTTGCGGTATTTCTTTTTATTCTCTGAGTTTGTGGCAAATTTCAGCATTGCTTCTCCTCTACTCAGCAGGACAAAGAGAGGCCAGACGGCAGCTGTGGGATCTCAGCAGGACTTAAACAGTCTCTGCTGGAGGTGAGCATGCAGATGGAAGAACAAGTCTTTTGCCTTCTTGTCTCCTCCCAAAGGCATCATGTGCCTTTTGCTACATATCTCCATCCCCTCTCCCACTTTGTTGTTACATTCCCCCCTTTTCACCCAAAGAAATGGTTAAGAGTATATTTTCAACAGAAGGAAATCATATGAGTCGTTCAGTTTATTAGGGATTTCCCATCCCTCATTTTCAGTTTGCAAGACCAGCATGCATCCCATGTAGATTTTTCCCCACGTAGATTTCCCCCTAACGTGCTTTCTAGCATCTGGATGCGTTTCCATCACTGCCTTGATCTTTAGAAAGCTGTTTCTCCCCTTATTAAATGTACATAAGTCTCACTAGCAGTGGCTGGGAGCAGAAAAGACCGTGAGTGTGTTTCTGTGATTTTGTAAGTGATGGGGGAAAAGGTGCATGTGGTGTCTGCTTGTAAATTTCCTTAGCGGAAGTTAGCATCAAAATTCCTTCCTAAAGAAGCAATGGAAATATCCTAGTTGTTGACAGCCAGGGCATAGCAACAGCAAGCATTTCCAGGTTATGTGCTAAACACTGGGAGAGGTGCTGAGGGTATAAAACTGTTAGTGACACAGGTCCTGCACCAGGGCTTTATGGCTTGTTAATAAAAATGGAAAAAAAGAGAAGGAGGTGTAAAGGAGTAGCTGCAGTGTGACAGTCAGGGCCTTGATAGCATTACTAAGTGCTCTCAACCATTCGGCAAGGGAGTGAGAACCAGTCCAGCTTCCCACATATGAGAACTGACACTCAGATGAAAGAACTTGCCCAGGCTCGCTGAGCTAGAAAATGCTGATGTTCAGGTATGAGCCACCTCTGCATATGCCATACTGTCTCAGAACAGAAAAGAGAGAAAAAAAATCAGTAAATGAGCAGGTGCTAAGTAAATACCCTTCCCTTTCCTGGAAGTGGCAGATGATAGAGACCGTAGGATACCCGAGGAGGGAGAGATGGCTATGCCAAGAGCGAGCACTTCATGAATATGAATGGCAAACTCTGTCTCACTTCTAAGCTGGAGGGTATTTTTCGTTTTGGCTTAATTGGATGTGAGAGCTGTAACAGCAGGCCAACGCAAGCACATCTGTACGCTTGGA
>NW_005338949.1:0-1678 GCF_000412655.1 Myotis brandtii | reverse complement strand
ATTATTCATGTTTAAAATCAATGGCTTCAATTTCTACTGTCCTAATGAAACTTAATACTTGTATTTTGCTCACATTGACTCCTGAATAGGTATTGCAAATATAGCTTGCCTTAGTTCTTTTATTACCCAAGCTCCTTTGCAGGTACAATAGTCAAAGATACTTTGGACCTCTTGGGGTATAATATGGTGAAAACTGTGTGGATGATGTCCCCAAATCTCCCAGTTCTCTGAAATTAGTCACAATTAAGGAGAACGGACATACTCTATATGGTAGTGATTAATTCTTAGGCAATGTCTCATATAAGCTGTAGTAAATCTAGGCGTTTTTTCATGGATTTAAATTGAATAATTGTGCTGAAGGCCTTATGGCTAAGGGTACATGCTCTGGAGTTATTCTGCCTTAGTTTTTAAATCCCTTATGTGCTATTTATCACTGCATGACTTCTGGCAAGTTATCTGCCCTTTTCTGAGCTCAGCTGACTCATCTGCAAAATGGAGATAATTATAACATCTCCCACATAGGGCTGTGGAAAGGGGTAACAGGGATGTGGAAAGAAAGGCTACATGAAGCAGAAATAGATACACAACCAATAAGAGAGTTTCTGTGCATTTTAAATATGAGAAATAGTTGAAAGCTACCTGGAGGTTTGCATCTCCCACCATTTTCAGGTTCCGGCTCCTACTTTTACATTGGCATATTGTGCTACATCAGGGAATGTAGCCAAAAGTGTTAAAATAGAGAGCAGTGAAACCGGGCAGAATAAAGCTCATGGCAGAAATAAACTTTAAATTTGGGTGGGGAAAAAATACAGTGTAACTCAAAAGTCAAGGGTGGGGCAATATATAGAGGGAGAAAAAAAAATTAATCGGACCCCTAAATAACATGATCTAAACTTCTCATTTTGTCCTATTTGGAGCACCATGAGACTGGCTCATCAAAGTCACAATAAAAACCAGTTCCTGTGTGCACACGCATAAAACAAGCCCCTGATGAATAAGGAGATAAACTGAATCTGATGATATAACCATTGTTCATGTAGCGGTATCTCTCATTAGCGCACTAGCTCACTGTTGATGAAGCTATAATTTTTATATTACTCTCTAAGACCAAGCATAAAATGAACAAGTACATTAACTATAACTTGTTTTCTCAGCATTAATCTGTTAGAACTCTAACATTTAAAATATTTTTCACCTACTTTATATAAAGTTGAACTACACACAAAAGTATTTTTTCTCTACGTTCATTAGTAGAATAGCTGCTTTCATTTCTGGGCATTATGGTAATTTATATATTTTATTAAATTTAGTGACTTCATAGCTAGAAAAGACGGCATCTTCAATCACATTTTGAACTTGAATGTTAAATGTCATGAGATTGAAACAATATGTGGGTTTTCAAGAGGAGAATATAGTATATTCCATCAGTTTCCTAAACTCAGAAATCAGGAATGAAAGTCTCCATGACAATCTTCTAAAACAGAAAAAGTAGGTCTCTTTTAACTTGGGGATTTCTGTTCCAGTGGTTTTGCATTTTAAAACTTTTAAAATTTTTTTATAAATAAATATTTTGCTGGGTGAGGTAAGGCCAATGCCACAACAGTCCCTCATATTACCTCATAATCGAAACTCACGCTCCCCCCTCAAACCTCTCCCCTGTGCCTATCTCCGGCCTCTG
>NW_005338948.1:0-966 GCF_000412655.1 Myotis brandtii | reverse complement strand
GCATTTTCATTGTTGGCAACACTGAAGGTTGAGATAAAAATGAACAAATTGCAGATTAATTTAATATATGTAAAAATCTATTTTAGAGCATATATATTTGATGCCAGAATCAAACAATATAATAAGGTTGGTGGAGTCCTAGTCACTATATAATCGTAAGGAATGTCCCTAGAATGCCATTGCACCAGGAAAGTCTAGGAGCTCCCACCTCTCTTTCCTTTGGGTCAGATATCACAGTGTGAGGGCTTTCCAGCCTTCCTTGGCTTCCTTATTTATTTATTTTTGTCACAGAGAATGCTCCTTAATAAAATGCTTACATGTTTAATCCCAAGTTGCCATCTGCCTCTTGGAGAACCCAAACTAACATACAGAGTGTTGACACAATCAAGTTCCTAAGATAACTAAACTGAGAGCTTTGGTAAATCTGTTAACGTTAATGGAGACAATTACATCAACATAATCTGATAAAATTGAAGTACTTGCCATTCGCTTATTTAAAAATCATTATATACAGATTAAATTAAATCTGATTTCTGAATACCAAAAAGAGTATAGTAAATGTTTTCAATAAAATAAATTGCATTTTTTAACTCTTTACGTAAGAAAATATGGAAGATTCAGAGTGACACTTTGGAAAATACAAAGCATATTTTGGGCTGGAGAGTAGAACAACATGGTTGGCACAGATGAATTGTGGCAACAATGGAAAGGCTGGTGTGTACATTTGTGTTTTGGTGTAAGAGAGAGAAAATACTGTCAACTATAAGAAAAAAGTACATAGTGGAAAGTGAAGGTATGACTGGGAAAAGTAGGAACAAAAAACATTTTAGGATCAGAAATGACTAGGATTACAATGACACCATTAATCGGAGAAAGAAAAAATGAAAAAAAAAGTTTGGAGGTGAAAAATCTATATCTGATCATGATCACCTTAAGTTTAAAGTGCCAAAGAGACATTAGGGCTAC
>NW_005338947.1:0-1530 GCF_000412655.1 Myotis brandtii | reverse complement strand
TTTAGTCCTTCAATCACCATAACCGGGCCCCTACCAAAACCTGGGTCCTACCTTAGCTTCTGGACGTCCCACTATCTCCTGAGTCTTTGCACGTGGTGTCCTTCCCCCCCACCCCCTGAAGTTCTCCATTTCAGATTCAGAACTGCATGAAGGCAGGGATGCTGCCTTAGTTGGTCCAATGGCCCTGATCTTTGGTACGGTGCCTCTCACATTTGGTTGAGGAAGTCAAATGAATAGGAAAAAACTGATCTGTAAAGCACAGAAGTGCACAAAGAAGAAAGGCTGGGCGTGCCCCCTCTGCGCAGAAACATACGTCAGAAGTCAAACAGACAAGCCTTTGGTAACGAGGAAAGAAGAGAGAAGAACAATTCCCAGGGCTAGGTCTCATGGCCTCATACAAGGTCCAATCTTCCTTGGAAATAGGATGGGTTTGATAAGAGGATCTACCATGAGTCAGAAATTAATTTTTCGTTCTCTCTTACAACGGGAAGAGATGTTTGGTGGGGATCTAGAAAGCAGGGCCCCAGTGTGTGAGTAGGAGGATGAGAAGCTGTTAATGAACTTTACATAGAAGTGGCCTTTCTACTCCAAGATGAAACTTATTCCAGGAATTCATTTTACTCTCTGACATCATGACTTGAGTATCAACAGGAAAACTACAATTAAGAAGCATGATTTTAATTTATAGTCATTTTGGTGCAAAGAAGGAACAGAACAAACTTGTCAGTTCCCTTCTGGCTCTAAAACTCTATGATTCTATAACAATCTAGCTTTTATATCCAGGGATATCAAAGAGTAAATGAAACCCACACTGTAACCTGTTAATCTACAGATAGCCTCCTGCTAGAACTAAAATTAGTCATCGTGTGATAAAAGGCTCCTTTGTCATATTCCTGTGCTTTAAGCAGGTAAAGAAACAGCCCATTGTCAACCAAAGAATATGGGATTTTTTAAAGGCTTAGATGAGCCCCCTTCTTTCTCTCTAAAACATTAGTGATTCTCAACATGCTAAAATAGTACATTTTTATGAATTAAATGAACATATAGCACACCATAAAGAATCACTTAAACAAGAGAAAAGTCAAGAAGTAAGGAACAAAAACTTGAGGGAAGGGACACAGATGCACTTCATAACAGGACACAAAAAAGTAAGACAAAAACATCCATCTTTTTATAGGAATTAGGGAGAAAACTGTTCCTCTCCTTGGGCAAACCTGGCTCGCCTCTTCCACCTCCCTCTGTTGCACCTCACTCTTGGCTATTTACTTTCCACAATGACTGATTCCCTGGGATTTATAGTGATTGGCTTTATGCAACGCACTATATAGCTTCGGTTTTAATGGAGGACTGCTTCATCCGTTGGCGTGACACAAAACTATAGTTTTACAATATTTTCTTTTTCCTCTATTAAATGTTTATTAGAATAACATAAAGAGAACATGGGAAAACTAAGTGCTTTACTTGTCTCACATTAGTATATACGTGTGCAGGACAATGCTCTCTCACTCTCTGGCTCTCTCTTATCTCGCT
>NW_005338946.1:0-241 GCF_000412655.1 Myotis brandtii | reverse complement strand
GAAAATTAATCACATACACATGTGTTCTCACATCTGGAGAAATGGGCATTATATTATTATCAACTAGTAACCCTGCACAGGAATCCAGGTGCCAGTAGCTCACCAGTAGCTTGCTGCTGCCCTCCAGTAGCTCTCTGCCCACTGCCCGCCCTCCTATAGCTACCCTTACCTGCCTTCCCCTCCCCCCCCTCATAGCTCGCTGTTCTGCCCCCTTCAGTAGCTCTCCACTGCCTGCTTGTAG
>NW_005338945.1:0-218 GCF_000412655.1 Myotis brandtii | reverse complement strand
CCTGCATACCTGGTCCTTGCATGCCTGCTCCCTGCATGCTAGCTCCAGGATTTCCCACCCCTGAAATGCTTGGGACCTGCCTGGGTCCCTGTGGACCACCTGCCCCCATATTAATGGAACCAGGACACTGGATTCCACTGGTCATAGGGCCTTTTGAACTGGGGCCAGGGCCCCATATCTTCATTCCTCTTCCATCCATGCCTCTGGCTTCCATTGCA
>NW_005338944.1:0-251 GCF_000412655.1 Myotis brandtii | reverse complement strand
CTGAGTACTGATCTGCATGTGCGAGGATCCAGGGTCACAAGGGCTTGGAATAGATCATCTTCCCACCAGCAGAGTGGGCTTTGTAATACATAGGGCACTGTGTAGAACCCTCAGAAGGGTATGGCCCAAACAGTGGGGCTAAATTAGTCCAGGTTAAAGGCTGCTCTGGATCCTGCTCTAACAGGGCTTAAAAATAAGGCTTGAAAGGAACTTACTGATTGCTAATAACTTGACTTCACACTAGCACAAAA
>NW_005338943.1:0-263 GCF_000412655.1 Myotis brandtii | reverse complement strand
ATTTTTGTCCAGTCTCTTCCCACACCTCCCACACCCCGTTCCCCCCCGAGAATTGTCAGTCCACTCCGTTTCTATGCCCCTGAATTTTTAAAGCATGCAATACCTGACGGTTCAGTCAGCGGCACTGACCTCTTTTCCCTTAGGTTGTCAAATTTAAAAAAAGACCACAGCCCTGGCCAGTTTGGGTCAATGGATATGGTGTCGGTCTGCAGACTGAAGGGTCCCAGGTCTGATTCTGGTTGCAGACTTGCTCCCAGGCCCCA
>NW_005338942.1:0-1351 GCF_000412655.1 Myotis brandtii | reverse complement strand
AATTTCGTGCAGTGGGCCACTAGTATGGTAATAAAAGTCACGCTACTGGAGTAGGTGTCACAGTGAGGTTGGCAGTCTGAGAATGGAAAATTCTTTTGGGTTCGAGGACTCATAATGCTTCTTTATTTTATTAGACATAGCCACTATGTTGGATGCTATGATGCCCATCAGATGCCTATCATTGAAGAATTTGTTTTCATAGTTGTTAGTGAACTGTCTGGACACAGTTGTCCCCTTATTGGGTGGGTTGCCAAAGCTATAAAGAGCTGCCTCTCCCAAGGTCTCATGATCTCCTATTGTTACCTACAGCCAGTAATTGATCAACAAGGGTATAAAGCCAGACCACTTCAACCCACCATGGGACTATACTGAAGGGCAAGTCTAGCTCCATAGATCTCGTGAAATTTCTAGAGGCTATTATGAGAACTCCACCTCAGTTCAACTTCTTCCTCCATCCAAACCTGTTTTCTCCTCCTACATTCCACTGTGGATGACTCAAAACGCACAAAGAGTTAATTATCTTGTATGTCAAACTTCATTTCAGCATCTCTGTTGGGGAACTCAACCAGTGGTAACCGCCAGTCACAAAAATTTCTTATGGTCCATGGTGGCCTTATTAGTTGCAACCATGATGTATAAATTCCAACCAGCAAAAATGAAGGAAAAAAAAGATGAGTTTAATTCATTCTGTATTTCGGTAATTGCAAAAGTGTTGCATGCTTATATCCCATTTTTCAGAAGTTTCAAAACTATACTTGTCTAAAAACCAGATTTGGAGAGGTAATTTTTATTATCCATGTGCCTAGATAAAATAATTTACATAATAACTTCCTTCCTTCCTTTATGATGAGAAACTACCTTAAGCACTGATTAGTCATCTGAGCATGTCAGGGAATTCAATCAGGGATCTAAAGAGTAGATAGAAAATGAGGAGAATACATTATTTTAACCACGGCTAAGTCCTCTTATTTTTCCACAGAAAAACATAACAATGTTCTATTTGGCTAAGAATTTCCTGATGTTGAGGGCTACTTTTTTTTTTTTTTTGCTTGTTTCAAAAATAAATTATTTTGCTGGGTACAGATTATTTTTTACAAATTGCAGTGATAAGTTCAATTCAATATACTTGTACTGATTTTATGCTATGATCACGTGCTCTGCTAGGCACTACAATAGATGAAAAGGGTTTGCGTAAGTGACATTAGAACACAATTCACTTTGAACTATTGCATTTGCCATTATCAAAAAAGAGACAATATTTTCCTCAGGATATTCATTGCTAAGCGTGCTTATATCTATGCCTTATCTTGCATTTCAAACTTCATTTCAGTATCTCTCTTGGGGATATCTA
>NW_005338941.1:0-757 GCF_000412655.1 Myotis brandtii | reverse complement strand
ATAATATAATCAACAAAAAAGATACGATTATAATTCCAGCAGCCGGCTTGGCTCGGTTGGAGAGCTTGAGAGAATCAATAAAACGGATTAAATAAAAAGAATCCCAATGCAATAAGGAATCCCAGCCCCCGGCCGGTGTGGCTCAGTGGATAGCGCAGGGTCCCGGGTTCGAGTCCCGCCGAGGGCACCTACCTGGGTGGCCAGCAGGGGTCCCCCCGTCCGTGGGCTTCCTCTCCCATCGATGTCTCTCTCTCTCTCTCTCTCTGGGTTAGGGAGGGAGGAAAAAAATAATAAAAATAAATAGAGAAAAATTCAGTGGAAGGAAAATAAAAATAAAGATCCCGTCGGGGGATGAGCAGGAACAAGGAGGAGGACAGGGAGCCAGAAGGAGCCACTCGAATGGCCGAAGGAAGGTCCCTCCCCCAGGAAGCCGGCCGCTGACCACACTGGGCCCTTTGTTCTCCCGGAGGCGGAGCCGGGCGCCGGACAGAAAAGAAAAATAAATAAAAGATAAAAATAAAACGGCCGGGCGGCTGCCCTGCAGCCCCGCAGAGCGGTCAGCTCGGCGATTCTGTGTGTGTGTGTCTGCTCTGATGTTTCATTTTTATTTCATTCATTTGTTTCTAATTTTTCTCTGTATTGATTTATTTTTTATTTTATTTATTTTTAATTCTCTTTATTGATTTATTTTATGTTTCATTCATTTGTTTTTAATTTTTTTCTGTATTGATTTATTTTTTATTTTATTTATTTTTAA
>NW_005338940.1:0-1487 GCF_000412655.1 Myotis brandtii | reverse complement strand
CTGGGAGCCGATGATGTTGACGGCCTGGCACTCGTACTGGCCCTGGTCGTGGAGGGCGACGGCCGAGATGCGGAGCGTCCCCGACGACAGCACCAGGTGCCGCCTGTCCACGGACAGCTGGCTCCCTGAGGGCGAGGCGCCAGTCAGTCACAGGCACGGTGGGGGGTGGGGGGAACACATTAGTTACAGGTGGAGCAGGACTCAGAGAAAATCAAAGGACCGCAGGCGCGTCTTGGCCCAATTAGGGTCCGGGGTCATCGTCCGGCCCTCGGTCAGCAATCGGTTCCTTCCCCCAGACACCCCGACCCGCCTGGGCGGCGTGGAGGCACCGGCTCGTGCAGCCCGGTCAGGGGTAAACAGAACGCGCTCCCTGCTCCCATGAGGGTCCCCGGAGGGTGGAGCCAGAGACAAGAGCTACGCAGGCAGGAGCCAGGACGGCAGGGGACTCGGGCGGCGGGCACACCAGCTTGGGTCCCGGGCAGAGGCTGGTCCCGTGCTGCATGGTCCTCACACCTCACCTGGGGCTGAGGCTCGCCTGCCCGAGAGCAGGGAGGCCCCGGGAACCCCTGGGAAGGGCCCCTCTGGACGAAGGGATGGGTGGAGGCCACCAGCTGGTTCTCCAGGTCACCCCCCTGGCGTCCAGGACAGGCCCTGAAGGTCCACAGCACCGGCTCAGCCCCCCCTCCCCCACCTCCCCAGGCGGCTGCCGTCAGCCCTGAGGAAAGCCCCTCCTCCTCAAGGCACGTGGTTGCCGTCACCCCTGGGCCAGCGGGAGACCGAGGGCTGGGCCCCACCCAGAGAATCCACGCAACCAACACGCAGTACAGGGCGGGAAGTGGCAGAACTCTGGGACTAAGCCGAGAGCAAAACTTTAAAAATATATATTCCACTGTGGTCTTCCAGCTCATCTTCCCTGTTATTCAATTTCATTCAACCCTAATTAGTGTATATTAAAGGCAAGACACCCGGGCCATGTCGGGGTCACCTATCGCTCAGCCCCGCTCAGAAGCCTGGGGCTTGGGGGCCAGAGAAAGACACAGCTGGCTTCGGAGTCGGTGTTCCGAGGGAGGGAGGTGGTGACGGCTGGAGACCAGGTGTGCGCCCTACCTCCTTTCGTCCAGGCGATGACGGGCTGTGGGTACCCCTTGGCCTCGCACTGGAAATCAACGGTCTGACCCTCGATCACAGCTCTGTCCTGCGGGGTCACGGTGAACTGAGGGAGAGCTGCCGGGGGCGAGATGGGACAGGCGGTGAGAAGACAGCTTCCCTAAGGAGGCGGCAGACGGGGGAGGCCTCCCAGGGCGGGGCCGCCTTGAGTGACAGGACACCTGCAGCGGGTCCGGCCTGGCCTGAGCAGGTAAGGAAGACACTTGGGGTGAAGAGCAGAGAAGCCCAGGGGCAGGAGCTGGTCTGTTATTATTGAAAAAAACGTAACAACAGTGTGTCCCCGTGTGATTCCACTTTTATAAAAGTATCAGCCACAACGA
>NW_005338939.1:0-241 GCF_000412655.1 Myotis brandtii | reverse complement strand
TACCATTTTACTTTTTAAGTGTAATTAACACTTTCCCAGTGCACCACAGTGATCATTTCTTGCTAGAACAAACTATTTTGGACACCAACAGAGTCAAATTGGTACTAGACTGATGCAGGCAACTCATTGGTGGCTATGGTGCCCTTCCAGTTAGCCAGCAGTTCCTCTGGCACTTTGTTCCAAAATATCATGAACGCAGTGACTTCTGGGTCCTCTGCTTGGTTGGTTTTTTGTTGTTGTT
>NW_005338938.1:0-318 GCF_000412655.1 Myotis brandtii | reverse complement strand
CCTGCAGCAGGCAGGCCGCTACCTGGTCCAGCAGCCGGTAGATGCTGATGCCCAGGGTCTCCATCATTAGCTGCCATTCGGCCCCGGCCAGCGCGGGCTGCTGGAGCTCGGCACAGGCCTCCCGGAACTGCTCCTGGGAGAAGCCACTGGCCAGAGCCGGGTCCATCCTTCCGCAGCCTAGGCTCCTCCGCCAGCGGGAGAGACGGTCCCAGGCAGGATGTAGGTTCGGGGGCGGGGCGGAAGGGTGGCCCAGCGTGATTGGCAGGGAACAGAGAAGTAATGGAGGGGAAGGCGGGACTTAGTGGGGGGAGGAGTCTA
>NW_005338937.1:0-281 GCF_000412655.1 Myotis brandtii | reverse complement strand
CAGAGGATGTAACATAGTCTCTGTGGCAGCAAACACCAATCGCCATTCCAGGGTTGATGGCTTCGCCCTGAAACATCAGTTATGGAAGGAAAGTGATCCCCTTCTTAACTGCACGGGCATAAATCAGGCCGGAAATAGAAATATCCAACAAAGACATGAACCTATCCAATTTTCGAAGGCAATAACATGAAACAAACATGATTTAAACCCTATTTAGTGTTCACGCACCATGGAGCTATCTGATTCAGTTCCCTGGCTCAGGTCTGACATGTCCACCTCTT
>NW_005338936.1:0-281 GCF_000412655.1 Myotis brandtii | reverse complement strand
GTCAGTGAGCATCATAGCGACCAGTCATTCCACCATTGGGCTGAATGCAAGAGGGTGCAGGCCAGGCCAAGGGACCCCAACGGTGCACGATTGGGGCCGGGGAGGAATACAGTAGGTTGGCCAGCCAGGGAGGGACCACAGGAGAGCTCCAGGATGTGTCCAGCCCGTCTCGCTCAGTCCCAATCGGTCAGACCCTAGCCATGGTCAGTGCACGTCATAGCGACTAGTCGACCTGTCAACTGTCTTGCCCCCTGGTGGTCAGTGCACATCATAGCGAGCAG
>NW_005338935.1:0-215 GCF_000412655.1 Myotis brandtii | reverse complement strand
CCCTCCCCTCCTGGCCTGATCGCCCCTAACTGCCTCTTCCTCGGCCCCGCGACCATGGCTTTGTCCAGAAGGATGTCCGGAAGGTCTCCCGGACTAATTAGCATATTACCCTTTCATTAGTATAGATTCCTCTGCATTTTGGAAGTGAAAATAAATTACATTAAAATTGGCCTGGCCGACGTGGCTCAGTGGTTGAGCATAGACCTATGAACCAG
>NW_005338934.1:0-324 GCF_000412655.1 Myotis brandtii | reverse complement strand
GGTCTAACACAGACCCAGCTTTACACAATGGATGAATGGGCTGTGACTAGCCTGGTGCTGAACTCAACCCGTGCAACATGGAACAGGAACTGGACGCTGGCTTTGCTCCTAGCTTTCTTACTAAAACCCCAGCGACATTTCTTTTATGGCTGGACTCAGGGAAATGGGACTCTGGAAATCCAGGGATGTAATTCCACGCAAATAAAAATCATGCATCCTTCCTTGCCAGTCTAAGACAATTATTTTTTTAGAGCTGTCGTAAGGACCCCACCCCCAGGACCCAGTGGGGAAGAGGACCCCCCAATTTCTCCGATAAGAGTCTCA
>NW_005338933.1:0-621 GCF_000412655.1 Myotis brandtii | reverse complement strand
GCATGGCAGAATCTCTACATAATGAATAAGAGAAGGCGTGTGATAAAATAAATGTAAATGATATATCAAGGTTTACCTGAAATTTAGGGACAGCAAAATAAGGTATTCAGAGAAAGACAGAAACAAAAAAGTACTACTGAGGAGCACACGGATAGTGAGATGGATAAAGCTCTCTATTCAATATATTCTACTCTTCTATTGGAAACAGAAGATAAATGAGCAACTACTACATTAAAGAGAGACACGGCGCACATGCGCTCTCACATACACATGTGCACACACGTACATCTCGTGTAGCCCACTGGCCTTGAAGATGGCAAGATGATCAGAATTATCTTTAGTTTGCTTTTCCTCACATGTGTCCCTTAAAATATAGTCTCAACTATCACTCTAGTTTGTAGTGAAATGTTTTCCAGGTTTGTATTTCTAGGTGATGAACCACAGCATATAGGGTACCTCACAGCAATGTAGGGCCTGGTCCATTCTACAGGGTGAATTATTTACTGTTAATATATTATTTTACTCCAGTTACTATTGAGCTGCTGCTTCATAAAAGAATCTAAGCATCAAGAGTTCTGATTGTACACAATGATCGTACCTAGTTGAATTTTCAGAAAGTCT
>NW_005338932.1:0-809 GCF_000412655.1 Myotis brandtii | reverse complement strand
GAAAAGGGAATAATAATACATACCTAGCTGTGCAGCTATGAGGATTCAAACTTAACCATATAAAAACATAGAGTGTGGCATTTAGTAGATGCTCAGTAAATGAATGCTGTACTTTTTTGGGGTTATAATTCACAGAATGGCTCGACAGGAAATAGTCCCTTCCCCCCAGCATATCTCTCTTTAGCACAGTTTCCTTCTTTGGACCTCCGCCAGTTGCATATATATCCTGTTGCTTCAGATGAACATGTCGGCTTGTGAAAACCTTTGTGGTTAGAGGGTCACTACCAACTTCACAAGAATCTCTGTAGTTGCCATGTGATGCTCATTTGTATACCCACACACCAAGGGATGGGGGAAATGATCACCTGTGCCCCTTGCTATTGCTCGGATAAATAAGTATCTTGGTAAATTTGCTCCAAACGCCTGCTATGTGACCTTTTAAAAATACTGATTTATAGAGGTTCAATTTTGATTTCCTTTTAGCAACCAGTGTTGGCTATGGGCATCACAAAGGATTTGAAAGAGGCTGGAAGCAACCTGTCTTCATTGTCCTCTATATGGTGTGTGTGTGTGAGATTCAGCAACTTGTTTACTTTTAAAGCACTCCAGAGGAATGTATACCATGGAATTTCCTCTTGAGGTTTTCTGCCAGTTTGTATTATTTTATGGCATACTAACATTTATCTTTGACCTTTGTCTTTAAAAAAGGTTTATTTATCAAGTCTGACATTTGCAAATGGCTCCTTCTTTGCAACAAAATCTGGCCTCTCTATGTGGGACACATTTCTTTGGAAAATTTCAGAATTATT
>NW_005338931.1:0-821 GCF_000412655.1 Myotis brandtii | reverse complement strand
ACACATATGTAATACCTTTATCAATAAAGAAAAAAAATATTTAAAAAAAAGGCCATCAGCCAGAAGATGAAGGCTCTTCCCTGGGCCTACTGGCTGGGTATATCCTTGTCTCCACGACCCAGGAAACCAGATCAGGGAAAGAATCAGTTATTTGGAACTAAATTCTCTTCTATAGGGACGTTTTCCACCCCCTATCTCCCAACTCTACATGCAAACTTGCAACTGTTCATTATTCTTACTTTGTGTGGCCTGTTTCTGAGGTTGACCTCAGAATTTGCAAAATGACAACAGAACCAACAGGCACTGCATCTCTGGAACAGCGGCCTGAGGACGGTATTGGGCACCGTGACTCTCTAAGTGTTTTAGGAAAAAAGTCTCACCCTCACCGGTAGCATACCTATTGAATTTATGTATGTGAGAGAGGTGGTGGTGTTTTCTAAACTCTGCATTATGGAAAATTTTATATTTATTCAGGTACTACACAATGAGCCGTCATATATCCTCACCCAGGTCCAACACTTGTTTGGTCTGGGCCTCTTCCTGGACCTGCTGCGGGGTCTGTGTGTTCTGATAACTGCAGGGGCTGGGTCTTCCAAGCAGGGGAGGGATGATCTCCATCGTGCTTCCTAGTCCATTTGTCAGATTAACTCCCTGTATTGTTTTGAAGCAAATCTCAGACGTTGCATTGTTTCAACTGTAAATATTTCAAGAGGTGTTTATTTTAAAATAGAAAACATAAACAGAATAGAGAGACAGCCTAGAAGTGACCAGGAAATCTTAAGAACCTCTCTCAGTTTTAATCTTTTATTATGAAATTTTAA
>NW_005338930.1:0-268 GCF_000412655.1 Myotis brandtii | reverse complement strand
GGCTTTTCAAGGCGGTCAGGCTGCCACGAGACAGGCCTGAGTTGGCTGGGGCTGTGCATACAGCGTCCAGGCTTTGTTACGTTTTTGCCATAGGTTCCATTCATTCTATTCCGTACCCACCCTCAGTAACCCTGGCTAATTACAAAGAGAACATGAACCACAGTCACAAGGGCACAGGGCAAGACTGATATTATTTTCTCTCTGTTGCTGCTCAAAACCTTCCAAGCCTCCCATCCTGACCATCCTCACTCTCCATGCAACAGAATTC
>NW_005338929.1:0-255 GCF_000412655.1 Myotis brandtii | reverse complement strand
GGGTCCCCAGCCCCGTTCCTCGCCCCCCACCCCTACTTGCTGCTTGGGGCAGTGAGCTGGGAGGTGACACTCCCAGGTGCACGCAGTGCCCTGTCCCCCCGTCCCACGTGGCTGCACGTGAGCAGAGCCGCTGGGTCAGGGAGCTGTTCCTACTCGTGAGCAGGAGGCCTTTTGTCAGAAACGCCAGCCCGGCCGCCCAGTGGGAGCCCTTCTGCCCGCTGCCCAGGGTTAGTGACCGAGGAGTGCCAGGCGGGT
>NW_005338928.1:0-618 GCF_000412655.1 Myotis brandtii | reverse complement strand
TGTAATACTTTAAGCAATAAAACAATTTTTAAAATAATAAAATAAAACAATGCTAATGGTAAAAAAAGAAAGCATTGCCTTGCAAGTAGTGAATACGGTTTATTGTTTACATTAACAAAATACATAAAATTGTTCAAAAAATTTCTAACTAAAATTATCGAGAGATGATAAAATGAATATTTTTTAAAAATTAAAGATACCATTATTCAAGCTAGAGTTGACATTTATTTATTTAACAAACATAATGAGCAGTACTCTGTGCCACTAAGCTTTGAGACCAGTGTATTGAAGAAATCACAGCCCTTACATTCACTAAGCTTATATTGCACATGTGAAACCAATTATTAAATCATTGATATTTGTATGTGTATTTATATTTATATGTAAATCTGTATGGGTTGTGTATCATAGTAGTTATATTTTTATTAAAAGTTAACCCAGATAAAGAGAGAATTATGAAGCTGGAATTTAATAAATTGAATTTAAAGCAATAAAATGCCATGCTTTTCTCATCAGGTTGTCTTAATGATATTTGCATTGTTAAAAGAACATTTTGTAACTAATCTATATATATAACAGCCTGACCGTCCAACCAGTAGCTATGATGCACAATGACCA
>NW_005338927.1:0-202 GCF_000412655.1 Myotis brandtii | reverse complement strand
GCAGCCTCAGTCTCTTGGTCTAGTGCCTACTGCAGGCGCGTGCGTGTGTGTTGTGTATGTTTGTGTGTATGTATGTGTGTGTGCATGCACATGCACGCCCGTGTAGGAGAGCGTGTGGGGTGTGCATCCTTGTGTGTGAGCGTGAGTCAGAACAGACATATCTGTTCCCAGCTGGAGTCTGAGAGCAGGGCTTGGCCAATGT
>NW_005338926.1:0-788 GCF_000412655.1 Myotis brandtii | reverse complement strand
CACACACACACACACACACACACACACACGAGAATAAACTGCCGCGTGACTTCTCCATGTCTTTCCAAATGCCAGGAGACCATGGAGATGATCTTTTCTCCTAATGCTCTGAAGGAAAAGGATTTCAAACCCAAATCCTGTAAGCAATCAACCATTCATGTAACGGGGCAGAATAAAGGCACTTTCAGATACCTCGCCTCAGAAGGCATGTAACCACACAGTCATTCCGTGCAACCCTCCAGGGGTCTCTATCAAAACTCAGCAGAACCTGAGGAAGAAGACCTGGCTTCCAGGAATGATGGTGGAAGAGAGAAGGGCTGAAGAACTGGTTCCGGTAGATCAGAAAGGACTGACCGTGGGTGGCTTACAGGTGTGAAAGGGAAGAGTGCATGGGGCTAACTGAACAGGAAACATTTTTTTAAAAACTATTTATAAAGGGTATGTGGGCAAAGTTTTATAGTTTTTGACAAAGCTGTGGGAACCACGCCTGAGAATTCCTGAAACTTTGGAAGAGGAGCTGCTACAGGGATGGACGGTGATGCTACAGTGGCCTCGTCGGTTCAACCACAGGCCCTCTGGGATGGGGTAATGCAATCCGCCATAGAAGACAGGGAAGGTCAGGGCCCCTGGTTGAGCTAGGACCGCCAGCTCCATTGGTCAGCACCGGTGCCTGAAACCCTTTCTATCAAAGTAGGGTTGCCAGTTAAATTTGAACTTCAGATAAGAAACAAATAAGTTTTTAGTATATGTGTGTCCCATGCAGGATATACTTTGTTTTATATGCCCTG
>NW_005338925.1:0-533 GCF_000412655.1 Myotis brandtii | reverse complement strand
ATTGACATATAATTTATTCAGTGCTTCTTATGAGCCAGGTTAGGCTTTGCATGTATTATTTTATTTAATCCTACTTACCCTAGGAGATCAATACTGTATCTTTTCATTCTAAAGATGATCAAACTGATACTCCAGATAGAAATAATTTGGAAAAAGTCCTACAAGGAAATGAATGATAGAGCTGAGAGTCAGTATTCTATTTATGTGACTACTGAATCCATTGACTTTGTTATTCAAATAAACATAATAATGGGCTGTTAAATCAATCCATTACCTGTTCTTGCAATACAATAACTCTTCACTTAATGTTACCTTAGGTTCTTGAAAACTGAGACTTTAAGCAAGAGGACATATAACAAAATCAATTCTACTGTAGCTAATTGATATAAACAGGAGTTAAGTTCCTTTGGCATATTTCTGGTCATAAAAATAACACCAAATTTCTAAATAAAGACTGAAACCAGGAAAACCAAGATGGCGGCTTAGGTAAACACCAGAGTTTGCTGCCTCGAACAACCACGTCAAAAATACAA
>NW_005338924.1:0-298 GCF_000412655.1 Myotis brandtii | reverse complement strand
TGTTCTTGCCAAACCCACTTCCTTCTCAGCCAGAGACACAGGCTCCTCGGAATCGTACTGGCCTCTCTGCCCGAGTACTGACCCTGCTGTCGGCCATGTGCGTTCTGGCCGGGCCTCTGCCGGCATCTGCTCGGCCGTCCGCTGGACCGTGTGTTCTGCGTGTGGCCATGGGATAGATGGGCCATGGAGTAAGGCCAAGGGCCACGTTGGCACCTGACCCCTGCGCCCTGGCCACCGTGATTGGACAGGAGCAAAAGCACCGAGCCAATCAGGCTCTCTCCTGGGGTCTGGAATCTGT
>NW_005338923.1:0-842 GCF_000412655.1 Myotis brandtii | reverse complement strand
TAGTTAAGACAGAGACCTTATTTATTTTTTTCTAAAATTTTTAACATCCTCACCCAAGGATATGTTTTTATTGATTTTTAGAGAGAGAGGAAGGGGGAGAGAGGGAGAAACACGGATGTGAGAAACATTGATCAGTTGACTTCCATACACGCCCCGACTGGGGATCGAATCCACAACCTAGGTATGTGCCCTGACTGAGGGTCAAATCCGCAACCTTTGGGTGTACAGGACGATGCTCCAACCAACAGAGCCACCCAGCCAGGACAGAGACCTTATTAATGCCCGGAGAAACCTAACATATGGACTATCTGGCCTCTTATGGAAAATTTGCCAATCCCTATTAGAAAGCATAAATCAGATCTCGCCACTGTTCCTGCTCGAACCCATAGATAGTGCCTTCCTACTCTCGGATAAGGGTGATAGGCCCTATCCAGGCCTCACGGCCTTTCTAATGGGGACCCTGCCTCAGGCAGCCAGTCTGACCTGCACTGTCTTCTGTGGAACTTGGCTGTGTGTAGCCCTGGAACAAATCACCCATCCCCACTGATTCTACGGAAGAATGAAGCCTATTTCAATGGTTAGAGTGAGGCTGACCTGAGGCAATGCATGTTTGCAAAGGAGCTAACTTTTTACTTTTAATCAGGATAAAATACATATAATATGAAATTTACCATCTTAATCACTTTTAAGAGTACTAGTAAGCACAGTCACACTGCTGTGCAACCAATCTCCAAGACTCTTTGTATCTTGCAGAACTGAATGCTACCCATTAAACAATCCCCATTCTCTCTCCCCCAACCCCTATCCCCTAGCAACCACCATTCTACTTTCTGTTTCTATGA
>NW_005338922.1:0-294 GCF_000412655.1 Myotis brandtii | reverse complement strand
AGCCAGGCCTGCGCCCTCTCACAGTCTGGGAGCCTTTAGGGGATGTCCAACTGCCGCGGAGGTTGGAGAGGCTCCCACCACCACCGCTGCACTTGTCAGTGTTTAACCTGGCTCAGGGCTTCTGGCTGAGTGGCGCTCCCCCTGTGAGAGCACACTGACCACCAGGGGACAGTTCCTGCGTTGAGCATCTGCCTCCGGGTGGTCAGTATGTGTCACAGCAACCTGTCATTCCACTGTTTGGTTGATTTGCCTTTTACCATATACCATAAATTTATATATATATATATATATATA
>NW_005338921.1:0-414 GCF_000412655.1 Myotis brandtii | reverse complement strand
TGTGCCCACCACCCAAAGTCCAATCTTCTCCTGTCACATGATATTGCAACCCCTTTCTTCCTCCACCCCCCCTCCCTCTGGCAACCACCACACTGCTGTTTGTGTACATAAGTTTCACTTTTATTCACTTCACATAATGTTCTCAAGGTCCATACATGTCTTTGGCTAGTTTAGTATTGCATATCCTACTGAGCTACATGCTCCCTGAGATGTAGTAGATAACAACAAGAACAACAACAAAAACCCTTCCAGAGTAGAGGATAGTAGGGCTTGGGGTAATATAATATTACAAATAACTGCCGTTCATCACACTTCCAATCTCCACCGGGCACTGTGGGAGGCGCTTTACAAACACTCCTTACATTCCTGCAGTCCTTCGAGACAGGGCTTATCAAACCCACCTACTTCACAGAT
>NW_005338920.1:0-780 GCF_000412655.1 Myotis brandtii | reverse complement strand
TTCCTGTAACAGACCATCAATGTATGCAGGGCCTTATTCAGTTGCTCTATTCTTTGACTATGGGCAAAATAACACAACTTGTCCAATCATAGAATGTTGAGGCTCCAGAAACATAAGAAATGCCTTGATTAGTGAATCATTTGACTGACTTGGAGAAGGCGGAGCTGTCATTTAAAAACAGAAGATTCCAAATCTGTGATCAAATGTTCAGCAGAAGATGATACACTAAAAGGTTCTACCATAGCCAACATTTCAATGGAAAAAGGGTCAGATAAAGTGGTAACTTCCTTCCAGAAAGCCGACTGCAGAAAGTAGGTCAGAAAGATAAATCAGAGTCTGAGTAAATCATTCTATTTCCTTACATATCCCAGTTATTCATACCCTATTTCTCTTTTATCTCATGTTACCCTCCTACACCAACAACTTCACCTCTAATTCCTCCTGGAGAAGAAAGCGTCTTATTGCTAGCAAATCATTTTGTAGTAGGCTGATTCTAAAACAGCCACCAGCGAATCTCTGCCTCCACATTGTGGTGGGCTGGTCCTAATGACTTGATCTAAATAACTAAACTAATGGGATTTTATTTCTGAGATTAGGTTATAAGAGTCTGTGACTTCCATTTTGCTGGATTCCTTTCTCTTTCCACTTGCTCGTTTTTATAAAGATGAGCTACCACGGTGGGAGCCTTAGAGAGTCTAAGTGGTAAGGAACTGAGGCCCTTAGTTCTACAGCCAGCCAGAAACTGACTTATGCTGACTGTATTGTGAAGGAGCTGGGCAG
>NW_005338919.1:0-553 GCF_000412655.1 Myotis brandtii | reverse complement strand
TCTCTTTTTGTTTTCCCAAAGTTTGTGTTCTCTCCATAGCCCACAGATTTAGGCTGGCTTTCTGTGCATGTTCAGTAGCTGTCTGCCAAAGCTCACTATCACCATTGCCTTTGGAACCATGCATAGGAGCCAGCCACAGGATGGGCATGTGTGTGGGTGAGGCACATAGAACACCATAGGTACCTAAAGGTTAGTTGGAGGGATAAGTGGTTGAGGCATACCAGGGGTTCATAGAAAGCTTCTTCATGCTGTCTGCCATGCTGTTAGTAAAATTTGCATACCTTTAATGCCCTCTGAGCATTATCTGCTTTCTTCCCAACCTCTTTCCTCCCCCATGTCATGTAGTTCATTTTTCTGTACTCTATATGGGCCAAGAGAGAAATTAGCCCTTTTGGCAGCATCCTGGCACACCTGGGGAAACCAGGTACTCACTTATATGTTCTCTCTTATCCATGCAAGAGAAATCATGGACAGAGGAAGGTCTCTCTTACCCTAAGCTGTGCCAATTTAGTGGGGAGGTGCAGTTAAAGTCAAGCTGTTCTTCTTACCCACT
>NW_005338918.1:0-232 GCF_000412655.1 Myotis brandtii | reverse complement strand
AAATCATCTGATTATGTACCATGGAATACAAGCTTTGTTCAATGTTATTATCCTCTTGGTGCAATTTAAATACAACAGATATATTAACGAAAGCACTGCTGAATAATGAAAATAAGGAATAGAGTATAAACACCACTATAGGACAATATGTTGCCTGGGCAATGATTGTGTCTGAATATATTTATGGTGGTTCCTTTTATTTTCCTTTCAAGGTAGAGCTTTTTTTGAATGA
>NW_005338917.1:0-233 GCF_000412655.1 Myotis brandtii | reverse complement strand
CGCTGCGCCAGCTGGATCTCAGGGGGGAGCTGCACCCAGGAAACCATGGCGATCGCCACTGAGAGCTCCAGGTACCAAGGACAGCTTGTCTGACTACTGGCACCTGGGAGGACCTCTCCCCGTACACACGTCATCGCCCTGTAGTGGCTGGACACCGCAATGACAGCTCTAAACAGTTGTATTTAAAAGATCACTGAACGTGTGCCCCCCTTTTAGGGGGGCGGTAGTTTAAC
>NW_005338916.1:0-813 GCF_000412655.1 Myotis brandtii | reverse complement strand
CCCCCATCCAGCCCCTCCAGGCAGGGGCACAGCCTCAGGTCCTGCAGCCCAGCGCTGGGCAGGGGGCATAGCCTCACATGGCCCGACCCCGCACTGGGTGGGGGACGCATCTCAGGTCCCCTGTCAAGCCCTGCTGGGCAAGGGGCATGGCCTGAGGTCCCCCGGCCTGATGCCATGGCAGGGGGCATGGCCTGAGGTCCCCTGGCCTGATGCCATGGCAGGGAGCATGGCCTGAGGTCCCCTGGCCTGATTCCATGGCAGGGAGCATGGCCTGAGGTCCCTGTCAAGCCCCACTGGGTGGGGGGCATGGCCTGAATCCCTGTCAAGCTCTCCCAGGTGGGCAGCGTGGCCTGAGGTCCCAAGGCCCTGCACTGGGGTGGGGGGCACATCCTGAGGTCTCCTGGCCTTGCGCCAGGGCAGGAGGCACAGCCTAAGGACCCCCATCAAGTCCAGCCGGGTTGGGGGCATGGCCTGAGGTCCCCTGGCCCAGTGCTGGGGAAGGGGGTGTGGTCTAAGGTCCCCATCAAGCCCCATGGGGAGGGAGGGTGGCATGAGATCCCTCGCCCCGGCCCGGCGTCATGCAGCCTCAGGTCCCTGCTGTTCGGTCATGATGTTATGACAAAACAGCTAATTTGCATATTCCTCTATTATATAGATAGATGGTTATATTGAAAGAATATCTTGAAAAGTTGGTTTGAGGTAAGGTAAAAGGAAGAGTTTATTTGGTTTTAGTTATATATATTGATACTGCTTGAAATTTTGTAATTAATAAAACAAAAAAATAATATTTTCAATTTTAGAATATTGAGGAAA
>NW_005338915.1:0-527 GCF_000412655.1 Myotis brandtii | reverse complement strand
CCTTACTGATTCCCTTACTAACATTTAACTTCCAGGCTACCATGGTCTCTCACCTGGACGCTGGCTACTTAATTTTCAAAATCTATTGTTTTTTCAGTGAGACTTGTATTAGCATTGTGACCCATACAGAAGTTACTCTACTGCTTTATATTTTTGATTATGCTGTTTGTTAATATTTATTAGACTATTTAAATATGCTAATTTAATCAACTCATTATATTAAGGGAAGGAGCTAACATGTATTTGACATCACTTTTCTCAGACTTCATCATTATGACACTCAGACTTCAATCTTCTTGAGGTTGATGCTGCTGGTATATGAAATTGTGAATTAAGAACAACTCGTTGGCCCTGACTGGTGTTCTCAGTGGTTAGAGCATCAGCTCAAGCACCCAAGTGTCTGGTTCAATTCCCCATCAAGGGTACGGACCTGGGTTGTGGGTTTGCTCCCTGCTCAAGGTCAACTAGTCATTGTGTTCCTCTCACATTGCTGTCCGCCTCTCTCTCTCTCTCTCTCTCTCTCTCTC
>NW_005338914.1:0-282 GCF_000412655.1 Myotis brandtii | reverse complement strand
CTCCCTAGTGGGACTCCGTGCGGGGCCGTCTCCTCCCTGTTAGATGCCCCCTCTCTCCCTAGTGGGACTCCGTGCGGGGCCGTCTCCTCCCCCGTTAGATGCCCTCCGGGTCCTGATCCCACACCGGGAAGTACCCCCAGCCCTGGGCCCTGGGGCTCCGAGCCTTGGAGAGGCGGGGAGTGTGGGAATTGTGCCGAGAAAGGCAGGTGGGTTGGAATCGCTGAAGACAGGGAGCTGGATGTGACCCGCCACCGGGCGCCTGTAGTCCAGGTGGGGGCCTCC
>NW_005338913.1:0-1959 GCF_000412655.1 Myotis brandtii | reverse complement strand
TGTCATCACACCACCTAGGAAAGTACAGAGAAGGCGGGTCCTGAACCCAGCCCCAGAAACTCGCCAGCTCCTAGGTTCAGCCCTGACTCACACTTGACAATGTGGTGGAGGAGGCTGTGGAGCAACCCTGGGCAACAGGGCCTCATGCCTGATTGGTCTGAAGCCCCGTGGGCAGCTTGGTGTGAATGAGACTGGATTCCTGCATGTTCCCTGGGATTTTGCTAGGGATTAGTGGGCCTAATGGGTAAGAGGAAAGGGTTGCCTGGAAAGAATTTGTCATCGGAGAGCAGGAGAATTGGGGTTTAGTCCTGAGTCTGTTATTTGCTTTGCTAGTTGTGTGAGTTGACCAAGTCGCTTTGCTCTCAGCATTCGTTTTTTCATATATAACATACGGGAGTTGAACCCCGTGGTCTCTTCCATGCTTTGCCTACCTGGACCTTCCAATCCCCCAGATGCACCTCCGTCTCTGTTCTGGGCATTTGCTCACCTGGGACACTTTCTCACCCCGTGTCCCACCCCATTCACCTGGCGCTCTTCTTCAAGGCATGTCTTTCAGGGTCCAGAGTACATCAATAGGTGAGAGTACTGAGCAGAATACAGTAGGGAGTGGTGGGGACTGAGGAAAACTGGAGAGTTCATGTCCCACTGAAGCCATTCAGGTGCTTTGAAAACATGGTGCTGGCCAAGAAAGTTGTCGGTGGTTGAATTTGTCCCTGGCACCAGGAATTGGCAACCCCTGTCCTACAAAGCCCCATTCTCTGGAAGGAGGCTGTCCGGGCATCTCATATTTCTCTCTTCACAGCACATCATTTTATGGTACTTATTTATTTATTACAGGCTTTCTCACTAGGCTGTAAATCTGTTTGGGCAGGTACTTAACTGTTTTATCTTCAACTCTATTCCTAACCTTATCACAGAACTGGTCCATGGTAGGTGCTTGGTAAATATCTATAAAATCAGCAAATGAGTGGATGGTTAATAAGTGATTGTTGAGTGAATTACTCTAAGGGTCCCTCAATGATGCTGTTTGATTTCATTTTATTCCATTCTCTGAAAAAATTACAGCTCCAGCCTCACAGCTAGTGATTTAAATTCTTTAGATCCCAGTTTACCCAGTTTGTTTGGCTCAGTGTTATGAGCTGGTCAAGCCCCTAACAGTCTTCAAACAACGTCCTTCAGGTCTTTTAGGGGTGTTTAGGTTGGGAAAGGCAACTAACAGCTCTAGAGTCTTCTGCTCTTTGGATCATGTAGGGAAGTCAACAGAAACGCTTGTACCATCTCACACATATATTCTTAGATCTTTTCAAGACCCTTCAAATCCATGGTCTTCCTTTTTGTAAAATAGGGCCAGAAGGCATCATGGTCCTCATTTTATAATGAGAAAAACTGACATCAGAGAAGTTAGAGCTACATAGAGATCTTGATCAATTGTCACTAGGATATGTGAATTGTTAGTCCTCCCTCCCATACCAGAGACACACGTTAATCATTAATGGCCTTCTTTCCACTGAACTTCAACTCTGCCTCAGAATCCTACTCAGCACAATGTTCTATTAATTACCAACAATTACTAGACACTTGACACTTGAGATGAAGACTATTGGCCTATTAGCTGAGGATCCTTGCTTCTGCTATCAGGGATTAGTTTACTTTTCAAGAAGGTCTGGGGCTCATAGATAATCAATACCAGCTTGCTCCACCACCTAGGAACCTCAAGGGTGTTATACTCCTCCTCCTGTCTCCCCCCATTTCGTTTACCTTTCAGGCTTTCTGATTTTGACTGTCCTGATCTTGCCTGAAGTATGTTGGGAAGGATGGAGGCCTCCAGTACTTCAAGGGAGTCATAGAGCGGGGCCTCCTGACTCCTGATCAGGTCTGTTCTTAGCTTCTGCTGACCCTCACCCCCATCCAGTGACTTCAGACCCAGACAAGGCACAGGCAACTGAATGGTCTGGGGGA
>NW_005338912.1:0-317 GCF_000412655.1 Myotis brandtii | reverse complement strand
TTTATACACAAATTCTAAGCTCTATAAACGGCATTTCATAATGTTTGAAAGAACTTTCCTCAGAAAAATGCCCAGTAAATTAGCTGGAATTATAAACATTATAAGTATTCTCGTGATGTCACTGCTTTCTACATCCAATCTCGGTGATTGAAGGAGGCCACAAAATAGTATGGCTATATTTACTTGTATTACAAGTGTTTCTTACACATTCCTCATTTTTTTATTCAAAATATAGTACATTTCCTTGTACTATAACTCTGTATTTTAAGAGTTTTACCATAATGAGACAGTTTTTTAAGAAATATATACATGAATCT
>NW_005338911.1:0-774 GCF_000412655.1 Myotis brandtii | reverse complement strand
TACTGCCTTCCTTCCTGCTCTAGGTTGAGCAAATGTCCTGTCCTCAAGGGAGGCTCCTCGTTGGAATATGGAAGGCTTGACCGGACTCAGTAGCATTTTCTGAGCATGTCAGTGTACAGGACACTGTGCTGGCCACTAGGCCAGTAAAGATCACCAATCTGATCTCAGCCCACAACCTGTAACTAGTCTTTTGATTGGCAGTTTGCTTTCCTCCTTTTCAGGAGGGAGCACATGCACTCTGGAGAAACCAAACATGGTATGTGGCTAAAACATTAGTATCCCAAATCTGTAGGAATTTCACTATGAAACATAAGCATTTAAAAAATCCCTTATGAAACAGTTTGTCTAATTTGAGGGAAAATGAGAATTAGGAATGTGACAGTCTCATTTGACTCAAAGCGTAATGCCATGTTTGGCATAGCTAATTTACTCAGTACCTATCCTGGATGTGGATGGCAAGCATGCTTTGGCAATGATGTTCCAGAGCTTTCCTGGGCAACATGTCATCACCATGTATATGTTCAGCTGAGGTGTTTAAGATGTTAAATTATGTTTTATCTAAAGAATATGGGAAGCTTCCATAACCACTCCAGGAATTCTAAGAAATCATAGTAGGTGAAATTTCTTTATTGAATCTAAAATGCCTGTCCCAATGTGGTTTCGGTCAACCTCTACAACACATTTTCTGAAAGTACCCTAAAGTTCATCCACTAAAAATTGGTAGCCTTCCTCAAATGTATACTTTTTTATGACTTGGTGTCTTTTAAATTGCTG
>NW_005338910.1:0-291 GCF_000412655.1 Myotis brandtii | reverse complement strand
ATTCAATTTTACAATCTGAGTGACTAGCTTGGAAACAGGTGTAGAAGTATTTCAGATATTAGATGCCAGTTCTGCGGGGAGAGCCCTGAGCTTCAAGTTCCCTAGGCTTGTAGCAGTTATTTGAAGAATAACTACATCTACTTATGTGCACAGAAAAGTGAATGCTTTTTCCAGGAAGGGAAGAACTCCCCTCATGACCAGGTCTCCTTTTTAACGAGTGGAAGTATGTATATGCTTCTAAATGGATCTGTGCCTTCAAATCCAAGCCAACCTCCTGGGCATGTACCTCAA
>NW_005338909.1:0-203 GCF_000412655.1 Myotis brandtii | reverse complement strand
AGTCCTGCTCCATAGGGGTATCTCCTGCACAGCAGTTTTTTCACTGTAGTTGCAGCTGGTCCTCACAGCTAATTAACCTGGAGGTCATTTCCTTCCAGTGACGCTAACAGCAATTAAGGCTCAACTGCAACAAGACTGTACACACAGGGGTGCATCTAGAGTGCCAAGCTCAGGTGACTGGAGAGGCTGAGCCACTGGGCCCT
>NW_005338908.1:0-307 GCF_000412655.1 Myotis brandtii | reverse complement strand
ACATGTCCATTATGTCGGCCATGGCGGGCGCGGAATACGCCTTGGCTTGAGCCCGCGTGTCAGCACGTAGGTCCCTCACTTCCGGCAGGGCCGGGCGGACGTCCCAGGCGCGCGGTTGTTGATTGGCTTCAGGAGCAGCGTGGCGAGTGCGCGCTGGGGTCTGGACTGGGCGGGCTGAGCTGTGAGGTGCCTGGCTGAGGTCGCAGTCCTTTTGGACCTTCCCCCGCACCCAGTCGGCTCTGCAACTGTAGGAAGGTGGCTCTGCAACTTCAGGTTCTGTCTTGATTCTCCTGCTACATCTGTATTT
>NW_005338907.1:0-708 GCF_000412655.1 Myotis brandtii | reverse complement strand
ACACACACTTGCAGGGCATTGGCTAAGATTGGTTCATCAGTCAATCAATAAGTATATTTTTTATTATCATGTGCTGTATATACCACTAAGTAATATTGTACAGGGTTGGGCAGTCTTGCCTCCCCCACTAGACTGCCCTGACATCATCGCTTCATGCACACTCTGTGCTCTTGGCTGAATGAAAGAGCCTGTCTAGCCTGGGCTGACTCTGCCCCCTACCCTGCCTTAACGTCTTCAAGCAACGCTGACAACAGTACCCCTCTGCTGTATTGACAGTCTCCCCCTCTGTTGTTCTACCTCCAGATACTTTCCTATTGGACTTCAGTGAGCAAGCAGATGAGCTAGAAGGATTAGGAGGGGGTCGATGGAAGCTTTGCCATATTTGTAGTCCAGGGACTGGTAACAGAACAGTGGTCTGGAAAGGCATCAGAGCCGGGCGGTTAAAATGGCAGCTCTGCAGCCTTCTGTGATCCTGGGCACAGCAAGCAATCTTTCCTCTGCTGGGAGAATGGGCCTGACGACTCACAGAGCTCACAGAGGAGACAGTGCAGTGTGAGTGAATGGGCCTGGTTCGAGGTAAGTGCTCTGCCATTGTTTATTTCCATCCTCAAAGGAGACACTTCGCATCAGAGCCATGAGTTCCTGGATTAGGACTTGTCCAGGTGCCAGGAGGCATTTAGCAGTGGACCAAACTTATTTTCTCTAAGG
>NW_005338906.1:0-316 GCF_000412655.1 Myotis brandtii | reverse complement strand
TTGTTATTTATTTTCTTATAGCTTTATCATCCCAATGTTGTACGCTATTACAAAACATTTCTGGAAAGTAAGTATGAATTTTCATGATTTTTCCAATTAAGGGAAAGTATCTTTGTTACATATTTGCTTATTACAATGTAAAAAAATTAAGCTCAATCACCTATTTACTTTACTTTCTTTGCTGTTTATATGACAGTTGACAATCTTGTGCATCACTTTCTTGATGAGTGAAACAGTGATGTAATCGGGGACCTAAAGAGTTATATATAAAGTACCTAGACCCTCATCTGAGAGACACTGAATGAATAAACCAAAA
>NW_005338905.1:0-796 GCF_000412655.1 Myotis brandtii | reverse complement strand
GTTTTAATTCATTACTTTATTTGGAAGAAAAGTGCTAACGATTAATTATTAAATGCAGATTAATCATTAACTTGTTAATTATGCGGATACCGGTTAATTATGCGGATACCGGTTAATTATGTGGATTACTCAACTATTTGAAGAGTAGCTGCTGTAGATGGAGTAGATCTATTTGGAATCTGTTAGGAGGACAGACGACTGATGAAGCAAGTTGTGGGGAGGCACGTTATGGCTGAGTATAAGGGAAAAGCTTTCTAACAAGTGACCTGGGCAATAAATAGGTTCCTGACCCAGGAGTGATTCAAGCGAAGGCTTGATGACCACTTGATAATAATGAGAGGGAGTGTATGGGGGTTCTTGCTCTCTATGTGCTTTTCATACTTAAAAAAGGTATTATTGACTTTTTTGAACTTTATATTTAGATGTAACAATTTCAGAAATAATTTAGAAAAATCACAAATCATATGTTTACTAGTATAGTCCAGCTGATTGCACAAATTGAGTATACCTATGTAACGGGCACTCAGATCAAAAAAGAAAACATTACCAGCACCCCTGAAGCCCTCAGAACCTGAAGACTAGCCATCATCCTAATTTTTAACACCATAGATTCATTTTGCCTGATTTTGAACTTTATGTAACTGAAATTATCCACCGTGTACTCTTTCGTATCTGGCTTCTTTCATTCAATCTTATGCTTGTGGGATTTTTAGACATTGTGGTATATAGTGGTAGTAGTTCATTTTTGCTAATATGTGTGATTCTATTGTGTGTAAATATCTCAAATTTATTTATT
>NW_005338904.1:0-247 GCF_000412655.1 Myotis brandtii | reverse complement strand
CTGGGCTCACCTGGAAGTGGAATATCCCGGCGTAACCAGGCCCGAAGCTCTGGTCCTGCGGCACCACCCTTGCCAGCGCTTTCTCGTTGAGCGTGAGGGAGGCAATGGCCGCCAGCAGCCAGCAGTCGCCTGCAGAACGGAAGTCGGGGATCATGGTTTTCGTTTCCATTCACAGCAGATGGGGACACTATGCTGGAGAGGGGGGCATTCCGTCCTCTCAGCATTGAGAATGGACAGCCCGGCCGGC
>NW_005338903.1:0-495 GCF_000412655.1 Myotis brandtii | reverse complement strand
GTCTCAAGCACATGAGACTCAGTCCAGCTGTTGGCTGTGCAGTTATCCACTCAGTGCAGCTCTCCTTGTTCAAGATCTGTCTACTCAGAAAGATTCTGAGTATCCTGAAGACAGAGACTCTCTCTCACTTATCTCTGTCCCGCCAGTGCCCAGCACAGGGTCCAGTAGGTGCTTATGAATTATATTGACAGGTGTCTTCAAGAGGTGTTTCCAGCGCATTTAGAGAATTTTTTGCAACCAATGTCCCACATCCCAGATTCCTCCTGCCTACTCTTTGTCTTCATTCCAGAGACCACTTCATCTCCATCATTTGAACATCCTCTGATTGGAAGAGCTCCAGTTCCCCTGGGTGGAACTCAGGTCTGTGTGGTGGCACGTGGTTGGGACGGCTTCCAATGTTCCACTAAGCTGGCCACGGTTTTGTGATGGGCATGTACCGGTACTCACAGATCTTCTCCCACCTGACCAGGTCTCCTTCTCTCAGAGCCTTCTCTG
>NW_005338902.1:0-204 GCF_000412655.1 Myotis brandtii | reverse complement strand
GCACCTCTGAGAGAAAGCCGCCCTCGAGTTCCCCCTGCTTCCAGACAGTCGTTTCTCCCTGTATGAGTCTGGGTCCCCAGAGACTTGCCTGGAACTGGAGTTCAAAGCAGTCATGAGCTTGTGTCTCCCTCTCGATTGAAAGAGACAACCGCTTCCTCAGTTGCCAACCCTTTCCGCATGCGCCTCCGTACCTCTGCACTTTAC
>NW_005338901.1:0-252 GCF_000412655.1 Myotis brandtii | reverse complement strand
CTGTACACCCTTCTGTTGTAGTTGAGTCTTGATTGCTCTTGGTACATCAATGGGAGGGATTTACCCATGCCAATCAGCTGTAAGAACTGGCTGCAACCACTGACCACTAGTCTCCAACCACCTTGAAGGATCAGCTATGCAAGGACCCACCACGTAAAGCAGGACCCTGGTACTTCAGCAGGGCTCTGGTACCCACTAGTCCACCCTTGAGAGTGTTGCTTATGAAAGTGGTTGAGTGGTGGTTCTTCTATG
>NW_005338900.1:0-296 GCF_000412655.1 Myotis brandtii | reverse complement strand
GAAGAGGAAGGGGAAGAGAAGGAGAAGGGGAAGGGGAAAGGGAAAGGGAAGGGGAAGGGAAGGGGAAGAGAAGGAGAAGGGGGAAGGGAAGGGGAAGGAGAAGAGAAGGGGAAGGAGAAGAGAAGGGGAAGAGAAGGAGAAGGGGAAGGGGAAGGGAAAAGGGAAGGGGAAGGAGAAGAGAAGGAGAAGGGGAAGGAGAAGAGAAGGGGAAGGGGAAGGAGAGGGGAAGGGGAAAGGGAAGGGAAAGGGGAAAGGGAAGGGGAAGGGGAAGGAGAAGAGAAGGGGAAGGGGAAAGG
>NW_005338899.1:0-467 GCF_000412655.1 Myotis brandtii | reverse complement strand
CTTCTCTACGTCTTCCCACGAAGGGTGCCTGCACTCGTCCTCCATGGGATCGAGCGGAAGTGTGTTCCCATAGACCACTGTGTCCCCTAGAGAGCACCTGATTTCCCGTACGTAATCGAGACCCTGGATTTTCAAGAGGAACGACAAAGCTACCACCACCTCCAAAAAAACCCTCCTGCCTTCTCAGGCCATAGCTCTTAATTCCTTCTGTATCTATGCATTTTTCTGTGATGCCAAAATATTCCAGCACTCCTGCTAGTCCTTGTTTATCTTATAGATTTTAAAAGGGAAAAGATCAACTCCGATATTTTCATCTCTCTACTTAGCGAAGTTTATGTTCCATGATGTAATTCTGTCATATTCTAAGACCCCCCCCCCACACACACACACAGATTCCCCTTATCCCCGAATGCCGCCGTGTAGGAGCAAACAGTGGGGAGGGGGTAATCCACTCTTTTTCCATTGGC
>NW_005338898.1:0-387 GCF_000412655.1 Myotis brandtii | reverse complement strand
CCCAGTGCACGAATTCGTGCACCTTGAAAGGAACTGTTGGCCTCGAGGCTGCAGTACGCACAGGAGCGGGTCTTGGCCTATCCTCTGCAACCCCGCCTGGCCCCTCCCACCAAGGCCCCCTGCCCCCCATCTGTAGGCAGCCCCTCTCCTGCCACCGCCGCTCACACCCATTGAAGGCATGGAGAGATTGGGGCCAGTGCCAGCAGCGAGTGCGATCGGAAGCTGCTGCCCCAATCGCCCTTCAGGAGCAGGGGGAGGTGGAGAAGCCTTCAGGGGCGATCAGGGCCTGCAGCTGCCGCTTGCACCTGCTGATGGCACCGAGCAATCAGGACCAGTGCCAGGCACTAGCAGCAGGTGTGAGCAGCAGCTCTGGCGCCGGCTGCGGGT
>NW_005338897.1:0-218 GCF_000412655.1 Myotis brandtii | reverse complement strand
AGTCATTTGGTCATCCCTCACTAATCCCCCTGCCAGCTTGGTCTCCCCACACAGCCTGCTGCTCAGACATTTGGTCGGCCCTCACTAACCCCCCAGCTGGTCTGGTCACTCCACGCAGCCTGTTCGGTCATCCATTTGGTTGTTTTGGTTGTGACGGTCGCGTAGGCTTTTATACATATAGATTTCTTCTAATTAATTCCCTTTTAATGTGCACGAAT
>NW_005338896.1:0-256 GCF_000412655.1 Myotis brandtii | reverse complement strand
GCCGTCCCCTGTCACTCGGGCTGGTGTGAGCCGTCCCGTCACCTGGGCTGGTGTGAACTGTCCCCTGTCACTCGGGCTGGTGTGAGCCACCCCCTGTCATTCGGGCTGATGTGAGCCGTCCCCTGTCACTCCGGCTAGTGTGACTATCCTGTCACTCCGGCTGGTGTGAGCCATCCCCTGTCACTCAGGCTGGTGTGACTATCCTGTCACTCTGGCTGGTGTGAGCCGTCCCCTGTCACTCCGGCTAGTGTGACTA
>NW_005338895.1:0-1061 GCF_000412655.1 Myotis brandtii | reverse complement strand
CTGTGGGTCTGGAATTGGCTGCCAGGCGGCGGGATCATTCGTTTTCATTTGTGGGAGAGGAGCGGTGGCACACGGGAGGGCAGAGAGGTTCCGGGCCTCGATTCGCAGGCGGAGCGGGAGCCGTGTTGGCCATGGCGGCTGTTTGTGAGGCTTGGGGAGGACGGGCGGGGGTGCGAGCTCTCCGTGGGGCTTCACAGGGTCCGCTTGGCGAGAGGGGCCTTTTGAATGGAAACAGAAGCAATGGGAGGCCCCTGTCTCCTCAGAGCCCTGAGCCTGGCGTTGCCGGGCAGGCCTGTCTCATTCCCTCCATGGCTCGCGAGCTCCCTTCGGGTTTGGGAGAGCAGAGCCCTGGGGCCGGGCCTGGGTTTGCTCGCTCTGATGACATCATGGTGAAACGCTAACTTAGCAAAGCGGAGCCTCACCACCCCTCTGCCCGTTTGGAGCAGAAAGACTGGCAGCATCACCAGCTCCCTCCCATCTCCGCCCTGGCCCCCCGCCCCTCGTAGTGGGGACCCCGAGACTGTGGGGCTGTCCTGAGGCTGCGGGTCATGAACCCACTCCCTGCCCTCGGCACCTCACAGCTGGTCCCTTCTCACCCTCACTCCCCTTCGCTTGGCAGAGGACCTTCCTGGGCTGGATGGGCATGGGCAGGCCGCGGCCGGCCCGGTGTCTAAACCTCTGGTCTCCAAACCCTGGGACACGGATCCAGAGGGGTCCGGACCATCCAGAGCGAGGCCCAATGGGTTCCAGGCCAGGCCCCACTGCACAGATGCTGTGTGACGAGTCCTGTTACCATAGCTACGGAATCACCTGTGACAGCCCCAAACCCTGGGAGCTGGAGACAGTGAAAGTGTTTTTGTCGTAGCCAGACTGGCTCTGCTCAGCATCAGGGGCCTGGAGGTCCAGCTCTGAGTCCCTTCCGGCCCTGGGCAGGTGTCCTCACCACGTGGGCCTGCTCCGACCTTTCAGCCGGCGGCCCCGGAGCAGGCACCCTGAGAGCAGGCACCCAGAGAGCAGGCATCCTGAGAGCAGGCACCCTGAGAGCAGGCGCCCTGAGATCG
>NW_005338894.1:0-858 GCF_000412655.1 Myotis brandtii | reverse complement strand
GTTCAATTCCCAGTCAGGGCACATGCCCAGGTTGCTGACGCCATCCCCAGTGGGGGAGTGTGTGCAGAAAGCAGCCAATCAATAATTCTCTCTCATCATTGATGTTTCTGTCTCTCCCTCCCTCTCCCTTCCTCTCTAAAATCAATTATATATATATATTTACACACACTAGAGGCCTGATGCATGAAATTCATGCAAGGGGCTCAGCCCTCGCAGCCTCAACTTCGTCCAAAAGGTAGTCCAGAAGGATGTCCGGAAGGTCGTTTGACTGTGCAGTCTAATTAGCATATTACGCTTTTACTAGAGGCCTGGTGCATGAAATTCAAGCATGGGGCAGTGGTCCCTCAGCCCAACCTGCACCCTCTCCAATCTGAGAGCCCTCAGGGGATGTCCTACTGATGGCATGGGCCCGCTCCCCGTGGTTCTCTGCTCTCTGCGGGGCCTGCCTGCTCCACACCATGGTGATGAGCAAGCAGGCCCTGCTGGGTGCTGCCTGCAGGCATACTTGCCTGCTCACAGGTCGCTGCAGCGATGGCCAAGCAGGCCCTGCTGGCTGCAGACACTCCAGAGGCAGCAGAGCAGCGAGGCTTAATCTGCTACAGGAGTGGGTGGATCCTGCCTCTCTGCTTGGTCCCCATGACCCCTGGCTAGGCTGACAGGTGTGAACACTCCAGCAGAGGGGCTGAGGGGACTGGGCGCCACCAACTTGTGGCTAAGGGCGTCGCCAGCTTTGTGATGGAGTGACAGTTAATTTGCATATTACCCTTTTATTAGATAGGACTAGTAGCCCGGTGCACGAAATTTGTTCACAGGGGTAGGGCGGTAAAGGGGCCCCTCAGTCTGGCCTTCACCCTCTCC
>NW_005338893.1:0-425 GCF_000412655.1 Myotis brandtii | reverse complement strand
TAAATAAATAAATAAATAAATAAATAAATAATTTGTTCTCCTTAGACGTTTACTTAATAAAATGCAACAACATGCATTTCAAGGAATCAGCTCTTTGTTCAAAATAATTTATTGAATGACTAGAAGGACACCAGAACTGCAGGACACACAATAGTAAAAACACTGTGTCAATTTTAAAGAATAATTTTCAGTAAACTTTCATGTTTTTAAAACTGTAAGTAATTTAAACTCAAATAAAAGATACACTGTTTATATCTCTCACTTGAAGGCTTGAGTTTGTGCTTTTTTAAGAAGAAATTTTCTGCCCAGCCAGTGTGGCTCAGTGGTTGAGCATCGACCTATGAACGAGGAGGTCAAGGTTTGACTAACCGTCAGGGTACATGCCCACATTGTGGGCTCAATCCCTAGTAGGGGGCATGCAGGAG
>NW_005338892.1:0-328 GCF_000412655.1 Myotis brandtii | reverse complement strand
GGCAGTTGGGGGCGAGATCAGGACAGCAGGGGAGGGCCGTTGGGAGTGACCAGGCTGGCAGGGGAGGGCCATTGGGGACGACCAGGCTGGTAGGGGAGGACAGTTGGGGGCATTAGGCAGGCAGGCTGGTGAGTGGTTAGGAGACAGTGGTCCTGGATTGTGAGAGGGATGTCTGACTGCCAGCAGTCAGACATCCCCCAAGGGGTCCCAGATTGGAGAAGGTGCAGGTGGACTGAGTGACATCCTTCCTTCAGTGCACAAATTTCGTGCATGTCTAGTTGAAAAATAAAATTAAAAAAAGAAAATAATGGAATAAAATTTTAAATGT
>NW_005338891.1:0-592 GCF_000412655.1 Myotis brandtii | reverse complement strand
TAAAGATTCATTCATATTACAGCATGCATCCTTTTTAGTGCCAGATAATATTTCATAATATAGACATACCACATTCTTTTTATTCATGCATTAGTTGGTAGACATCCCTGCCCAAATTTTGGCCACTATGAATAATGTTTTTTTACTATTCATGAGCCAGGTATGAGTGAACAAGTTTTCCTTGGGCATAAATGTGTCTGTAAATAGCTAAGTGATGCTGTGCCTTGTTTGGCAGGAAGTGGGTATATATATGTACACACGTTATAAGAAAATTCAATAGTCCCTTTAGAGTATGGGTTCTACATTATCAAACCTACAATTGAGACCATATACCCATTATCAAAGGCTGCAAGAACAGTGATAGCAACCAGGTGAATCTTTTTAAGGGGCAGTGAGATAAAGAGAATTAGCTACTAAAACCAAAGTCTATCATAAACAGCTCAATTTTATATTAGGAAACAACTAGCTGTTGTTATATTTCTAAATTAACATACAGTTTATTTATTTTTTGTTGCTAATCCTCACCAAAGGATATTTTTTCCATTGATATTTTTGGAGAGAGTGGGAGGGAGAGAGAGAGAGGAAGACAGAG
>NW_005338890.1:0-602 GCF_000412655.1 Myotis brandtii | reverse complement strand
CCAAGTGCACGAATTTTGTGCACCGGGCCTCTAGTAATTTTTTTAATTGACTAAAATCCCGAGCAGTTGGAAAAACAGTTAATGCTAGCTGGCACTAATTACTGCCTAAATTTAGTTTCTTAGAGGAGACATGTTCAGTCTTAATTCCCTCAATACCTGGTCCAGATATTCATTTGAGTCTCATGTTTTTTACATATTACTTTTGGTTTTCTGTAAATATTAATTCTTTTTACCTTACCGTCTATCTTCATTACTGCATAGTCACTGTATTAACCTTACTAAGACTCAGTTTTTATTTTACTTCCAAGCAACATGCACCACATTCAGGTCAGGGGCAGTCTTCTTCCCATAGAGAGGGTCACAGTTCGATTCCCCGTCAGGGCGTATGCGCAGGTTGCAGGAGGCAGCCGATCAATGGGTCTCTCTCACAGATGCTTCTATCTCTCGCTCCCTTTCCCTTCCTCTCTGAAATCAATAAAAATATATTTAAAAAAGAATAAATTCGTTTACAGTTGATGTTTTGAATATGTGTTTTCATTCACATAGTAGCCAGATTGTCTTCTTCCCAATAAGTGTGTCTCTGAGGTGTGTTATCAAAATAC
>NW_005338889.1:0-202 GCF_000412655.1 Myotis brandtii | reverse complement strand
TTGTTTTGTTAATCCTCATCTGGGGATAATTCTCCCCCCAATTAATTTTTAGAGAGAGTGGAAGGGAGGGGGGAGAGACAGAGAGAGAGAGAGAGAGAGAGAAACCTTGATGAGAGAGAGAGATACATGGACGGGTTGCTTCCCACGTGTGCCTCAACCAGGCCTGTGCCCTTGACCCGGGAATCGAACCCGGGACCCTGCG
>NW_005338888.1:0-212 GCF_000412655.1 Myotis brandtii | reverse complement strand
ATGTGAGAGAGACATATGGATTGGTTGCCTCCCACACGAACCCCAATGGGGGCCAGGGACCCAGCCTGCATCTGAGGTACATGCCCTTGACCAGAATCTAACCAGGGACCCTCAGAACGCACGCTGACACTCTATCCACTGAGGGAGGTTCATGTATTTTTAAAAATGTTTTTCTAAGGGTACAAGCATGTGTTTTACAGTTTAAAAAGTAA
>NW_005338887.1:0-402 GCF_000412655.1 Myotis brandtii | reverse complement strand
AATTAGAGGAAAGAGGGAATAAAAAGATTAAATTAGTAGAAGCAAAAAAAAAAAAAAGGAAATAGAAGAAGTAAGGCGGCTCTGAGATAATGGAACAAACTCTGGTTTGATCTGAAGTTCAGAATAAGTGTAATTGGTGGTAGTTGAAGGTGGAGGAAAAAATGACTTTTTTTGGAAATTGAAGTGAGCAAATGGTTGAAAGAATGTGACATAAGTGGTGAGAGCAAGAGAATAAGGAAGCACTTAGTGTGAAAGAGTTGTGATTATAATAACCCAAGGTGAATGAAATGTTATAGGTTACAATAACTGTACAGACAGAGAATGCAGAAGAGATCAACTGTGGGGAAAATTGGAATAAGGAACATATTGAGACACACACCCCTCACCCAGCACATTGCACCT
>NW_005338886.1:0-532 GCF_000412655.1 Myotis brandtii | reverse complement strand
GGGGGAGGGGAACGGACCAGAAGGAATAATTTTCCATTCCCTGCTTTGCAAAGCTAATATTTGCGGTAAACGCAGAGACATTGAGACGCGTTGCAGTAAATTCTACACGGTTCCAGAAGGGCACTTGCTCAGTCCTCCTAAGGTTACAGAGTTAAAAGATGCCGTCGCCTGTTTTCACCCTTCCGGTAAGGGAGGAAGCTCAGACAACCTGGTTGGTTTCAACTCTCCCACAGCCTTAGTTCAGCTCGGTTTCACTCTGAACTCAGGTCTGCTCATTCTCCACCCCAAAGCCTCCCCTCTGCCTTCCCCTCTGTTTCTCTTTTTCTTTGGGTTCAGCTCTTCTCTCAACGACAAAAATGAGTCAATGCTCATTTGCTCAAACCCTGGATTGGTAGGTAGCAGAGGTACGTTTGGTTTATATGCAAAAGCAGAGGCAACCAAGCTCTTCAAAGCACAAGTGAGCTGGGGAAGAAAATCACAGCCACCTCCACCAGTCCCTCCCGTCACGTCTCACTCCAGAATAAATGAAAAA
>NW_005338885.1:0-947 GCF_000412655.1 Myotis brandtii | reverse complement strand
TAATTTTGGGTTGGATAAGTGGGGGGCATCTTATACACAGAAAAATATGGTACATTTATTGTTCACCATTCTGGAGACTGGACGTCTGAGGCAGGGGGCCAGCCTGGTCGGTAAGGCCCTTCCAGGCCACAGACGTCCCCTTGTACCCATGGTATAGGAGAGGGAAGGGCCTCTCTGGAGCTTTTATACGTCACTGATCCCATTCATGGGGATTCCACCCCAGTGACCTAGTCACCCCCAATGCCCTCCCTACTGCCATCACATTGGGCATTAGAATCTCAACATAGGAATTGGGGAGCACACAAACATTCAGGCAGACCATAGCAGTCCAAATAAGACAGGAAGAGAAAAGTTCCCGGGAAATAAAAACTAAGACCAGCTGATAGCCAGTTTTCTAGCAAACAGGATTTCTCAACCTTGGCACTATTGACATAGTTTGTAGGAAATGATTTCTTGCTGGAGTTGTCCAGGGCACTATAGGATGTTTAGCAGCGTCTCTCTCCTCTACCAACTAGATGCCAGTAGCCACTCCCCGGTATGATCATCAAAAATGTCTCTGGACATTGCCCAATGCCCGATGTCCCTTAGGGAGAGCAAAGTTACCCCCATTTGAGAACCACACTGCACTATATCTACTTTAGAACAAAGTCATACATACATGATTTTTCAGTTGAGGAAGCCTGTCCAACTGCTGTTCCAAAGGTCTAAGAACACACCCCAGCCGGTGTGGCTCAGTGTTTGAGTGTTAACCTATGAACCAGGAGGTCAGGGTTCGATTCCCAGGTAGCAGGCTCAATCCCCAGTGTGGGGCGTGCAGGAGGCAGCCAATTAATGATTCTCTCTCATCTGATGTTTCTATCGCTTTCTCCCTCTCCCCTCCTCTTAAAAGTCAATAAAAATATTTTTTTATAAAGAAACTTTCCAAGCTAATTACTAAGGTTATTTAA
>NW_005338884.1:0-644 GCF_000412655.1 Myotis brandtii | reverse complement strand
CTCGACAGTTGAAAACTCGGCTCAAGGAACATTCTCGCTGTCTTAAAAAACGACCCCAGAATCCAACAGAACTAAAAAAACTAGAACGGGATTCCGCAATAGCTGCACATTCCATTTTCGAAGGACACGCTATTGACTTCGCTAACCCCAAGATTTTAAAACTTGGTTTTCGGAATCACAAAGAACGCCTAGTGTCGGAAGCCATGCTTATTGACTCGGAGACTTTGTGTGTGAATCGCTCAGATGGAATTGAACTACCTGCCATCTGGCGTGACTCTTTCCCATGTTCAGGTCACGCTTTCGCACAGCCGACGAGATAATAATCATTGCCGATCCGATTACAGCCTGCCATCTGCCATCATGTGCCGCGCCACAGGACTTCCAACATGTGCTTCCCACTCACACCTGCCTTTTTGACCTCAGTTCTAATGTTTACGTTTATAAGCTTGTTATTTGAGATACCGATTACATTGACTTGATAAAGGCCTTCCAAGAGGGCAGAAACGTTGTCACCAACTCTTCGTGTTTTGGTTTTATTCGTTGTGGCTAATCCAAAAACTCTCCACCTTATAATAACTATGAGCACAACGCACAAGTTTTTCGAAAGCATCCGCAACATCTACGGATCTTCAATGTTAAACTCA
>NW_005338883.1:0-236 GCF_000412655.1 Myotis brandtii | reverse complement strand
ACTCACATCTGGGAGCTGACAGCAGGAAGAGGAAGAGTCACATGGGAGTCATGTCTTGCAGATGAGGTCCTTGTCCCCCAGAAAGTATTCTCCAGGGTGAGGAGGCCCTGCATTTAAGTGGATGTCAAGTGTGTGTTTGTCTGGCTCCCATGTGGGACATTTGCCTATGGGAAATGTCTGCCCATACAAAGGGCAAGAAGTGAGGAAGGTCCTGGTCTCTGGGGCTTCTCCTGGAA
>NW_005338882.1:0-259 GCF_000412655.1 Myotis brandtii | reverse complement strand
TCCATGGTCAGGGACCTGGGAGCGAGGGAGGTCCAGGTCATAGGAGCGGAGCCGCTGGGATCTGGATGCAGGCGCCCGGTCCGCGGTCTGGGCTCCACAGGCCGTGCACACGAACTCTGCATCATGTCCCTTTCGTCGGGTAAGTGTCATACTTGCTGCCGTGTAGAAAGATGCCGCTAACGCTGTTTTTCTAAAAGAAATCCATGTATGTTCACTGCTGTTCAGATAGGAGTGATGCCTTTCCCACTAAGCTGACCCG
>NW_005338881.1:0-976 GCF_000412655.1 Myotis brandtii | reverse complement strand
TATAGTCTGAAAAGAAAATGTCTCCGTGATTCTGCAAAGCAAGAAACCAAAGAACTGACTTTCAACTCTTAATGCTTCTACTTAATCTGTGTTTGGTTTATTTTCAGAACAACTATATCAGTAATATGAAGTCTTCCACATTCCTGGTAAAAGTTTAAATTGGCACAGGCACTTTTAAATCACATGAGCATCTTGGAGTTTGGTTAAAGTACAGGCCGCACAGGGCCCAGCATTCCCACCCCTGACCACCCCACTGGGGAATTTCTTGTCTTGTGCTCCAGGAGACATGTACACGAATGTTTAGAGCAAAAACTGGAACAACCACATATACATCAATAGGAAAATAGCAAGATTTCAGGATAATCATAACATGTAAGATTCAGCACTCAACATGGAAGGACAGCCTCACAGGTGAGAGATGACCCTTCATTAACGCTGAGTCTCCGAGGGTCATGCAGTACCAGTCCTCTGTGCAAATGTAAAACTGGCAAAGATTCTGGTTGGACATATGTATATACTTATTGAAAATCTTTAGAGTATCTCAAGGGTATAAGAAGCACAGGAATCAGTGAGAGGTTACATCTGAGGGACAGGACTGTGTCCACTGGTGGTTGTTGGCACCAGTTCAACATGAACAGGAGTGCCCCATTTGAGATGCCCAGTCCTTAAACTATTTGATCTAGCTACTGTGTGTTCTCAACTTTGTTTCCACTTACTGTAGGGAACATTATGATTAACGGCATTACTAAGAAAATCTGCCAAATATTGTTGTATCTCCTTCCTCTATCTCAAACTTTTTGAAAAATAAAATTTAAAGCATTGAAAAACTAATCAATTAAAGCAAGCAATATTTTATTTGGTGGAATGACCAGGGAAGGTGAATAACCAGTCCCGAGTCACACACATACTGTGAGGGAAGGAGAGTTGAGGAGCTTTGTAACTCTGGCTGCAGGGCTGTTTAGACACTTTGCATATG
>NW_005338880.1:0-217 GCF_000412655.1 Myotis brandtii | reverse complement strand
ACCAGGCCTGCAGGGGAGGGCAGTTAAGGGTGACCGGGGTGGCAGGGAAGGGCAGTTAGGGGTGACCAGGCCTGCAGGGGAGGGCAGTTGGGGGGAACCAGGCCAGCAGGGGAGGGCTGTTAGGTGCAATCAGGCTGTCAAGGGAGCAGTTAGGTGTCGATCAGGCTCGCAGAGGAGTGATTAGGGAGTGATCAGGCAGGCAGGCAGGCGAGTGGTT
>NW_005338879.1:0-1242 GCF_000412655.1 Myotis brandtii | reverse complement strand
AAAAAAACTCCTTGTTCAGTTAATGTTTTCTTGAAAAAAATAATAGCAAACCTGTCTGGAATGGAGAAAAAACCTGGATTTTTAGTGGTTTTCTTCTCTGAAATATCTATAGTAGTTTTGGGGGAGATGTTTTCCCAGTGATAAAGTTAATCCTTTTTTTTCTTCCAGTATTCTGATAACAGCTTATGATGTTACATCCTACTTCGAATTTTTAGCACTATTTTCAATCTGATGTTCAAACCTTCATCAGATTTCATTATTCTCTTTTTGATTAACCACTTCCGAGCCCACATCCCTCTCCTCCGGATATCCATAGTAGCCTTGTAGAGCGGAGCTTCTTAAACAATCTGTGGCCGAGGACACGTTTCTAAATCTGAACTCTCTATTCCTGTACTAATTTCCTCACCGACGGGAAACAAGCAGCTGGCAGACAGGCACTGGTCTGCGGGCCATACTCAAGGTGTTCTGAGGTCCTAGTCTAGAGTCCACCGCCTGTGCCCCAGCCTAGGCCATCCTGCATACGTCCCTAAAGTACTGCTTTCTGAAGTGAAATCCCTACTCATCATCTCAGCCCTCAAGATCCTCCAACACCCAACAACACTTGGCCTGTCCTAGACACACCCCAGCCTTCTCTGGGTTCTTCGCCTTGGCTGGAAAGCAATTCCTCAGTCCCTAGTCAGAATGAAAGCTTTATCTACTACCCCTGGCTGTACAGATTGTATGTAACAAAACGAACCATAAGCACTTACTGCTAATTGCCTTATTTTTTTTCCAGATGGATTGCTTGTTTTAATGAGTAACTATTGAGCAACAAGAAACATGGAATATTTCTCATCAAGGGATGAGGGGGTCAGAGAACAAGCCACCATGTATACAAGGGATGGGTGGTGGTTTAAGAAGGGACAGGACTTTGGGACTGCCTAAGTGGAGAGTCTTAGGACAGGTCTACCCCAGACTCGAAGAGGTGTGTGTGCATGTGTTGTGGAGAAAAGGACTACCACTAGTATGTGATCTTTTTAAATTGAATTTTCATGGAGAAACTTATATATTCACATTTAGGTGTAAGCAATAATACAGAGAGATTCCATATACTCTTTATTCAGCTTCTTCCCACTGGTCTCATATTACAGAGCTATCCACCCATATCACAACCAGAATATTGACATTGATTCATACTACTAATCTTATTCAGATTTCCCTAGTTTTATGTGTACTTGTGTGTGTGTGTGTGTGTGTGTGTGT
>NW_005338878.1:0-1535 GCF_000412655.1 Myotis brandtii | reverse complement strand
TAAAATATATTTTAAAAAATAAAAAATAAATAAAAAATAAAAATAAGGGGAAAGTGTGACTTTTAAACGTCCAGAAAATCAACTTCTTTAAGAAAGACTTAGAGCAGCTACCACACCACTGACACGGCGCTCCCGGAGGCAGCCCAGCATGCGGGAATACAGGCTCTTCCAGGCCCAAATGAACAGCCCTGTGACTTCGGGCAACTTACTTTGCCCACCTGGACCCCCGTTTCTATCAGTGAAAGGAGGAGAGTAAGAGGATTGTCATGTAGATCAAATTGGCTACTGATTTAGAATAACACTTAGCAAGTAGTGAGTAACCCATAATATTAAGTATTATGAATAAACACTCTGTATTTGTTAAAGGTCAACATTATCAACATTTTGTCTCCTCCCAGCCATGTATTTCTATCTAAATTTAGAAAGAGCTAAAAAAAAAAAAGTGGCATTAACTTAGTTATATGGATTGTTTTTGCTAAGACTGGCTTCTATGATGCCCAGCTTTATAAATACCCATGTTTTATTTCTCTTTCTGCAATTTCCCTCATACTAAGAATTTTTAATTAGTAAGAAGTTTTAACAATGACTAAAAGTAATAAACACAGCCAGATGTGAAGGCAATATTTCTTTCGCTACGTGGCCACAGCAGCAGGAATGGGAACTGTGGGACACTGGGGAATTAGACATTAAAGCTCAGCTCCTACTAACCACCCACACTCACCTGTTTGTTTTTGTGTTTTAGAAATCGTCAAGAAACCTGCCAGTAAGTTATTTTCCTATATTTTAATCTGAAAATTTTGGAGACGCAAATGCACGACAATCATTATAATATCACTTTGCAAAACATAAAATTCTTATTTCCCATTCTATATTCCCTATCCATTAATCAGAACTTTTTATATTGTGACAGTTTGCAAGAGAGTTTTAACACCCTGATTAATCAAAAGAAACACACATATATGAAAAATAAAAATAAAAACTTGCCTCACTATAGGCTGGATTCTCTGAAGGAGAGTACAATCTGAGAGCCAAGAAAAGAGTGGTGTGTTTGATGAAGTTGAAATGCTTAAGTAATTTCCCACTTTCCTAAAAGCTTTTCTACCTCTGCCTGCACTGGAGGGGAACATAAAGGCACCCAAAGGACTTCACCCACCTGCACAGAGGCCTCAGCAGGGCCCGCCAACCAAGAACACGGAACTCTACAACACGGCTCAGTAGTAAAATGAACTTGCATTCCAGTCTCAGCTTCTGTCTTCTGAGCCATCCTCTAGGAAGTACAAAAATAATAACTTCTCTCTTAATCCAGGAAACTACTGCAGTATCTCTGATATCATTCATGTCCTAGACACATCTCATTTTTTCCTTGTCTTGTCTTTGTATCTGAAAAAGTCTTGAACAGTCTGTTCATTCTCTGAATTAAGCACACTGATTACTAGATGATATGAATCAACAAATGTTGTGTCAGCATCAAACAATTTAATCCTGAAGTCAAAGTGCTAATCATATACATATGCAAGTCAAGTGAATAAAAGGGA
>NW_005338877.1:0-368 GCF_000412655.1 Myotis brandtii | reverse complement strand
ACCCACAACCTAGGTGTGTGCCCTGACTGGGGATTGATCTTGCAACCTTTTTGTATACAAGAGGACACTCCAACCAACTAAGCACCCGGCCAGCGCAAGAAAGTTTGTCTTAATCTTATCTCTTATAATGTCTTAGCATCGAAGACACTCAATAAATATTGATAAAATGACTGCCAGAACAGCTGTTGCAGTCTCAGGCTGACCTCAGAAATATGATCTTCTCAATAGGAGAGATTATAGAAAAGAGTAGTTATCCAATTTTCCCCAAGTAATAAAGTGACATTGTATGGGGGCGGAAAAAGAAAGGAAAGAGTGGTTAAAATGGTGAGAAGAGCCCAAGCTGGTTTGGCTCAGTGGATAGAGCATCA
>NW_005338876.1:0-271 GCF_000412655.1 Myotis brandtii | reverse complement strand
GCAAGGGCTCTTGATTTGGATGGATTGACTGTGGGACGTAACACTGGCTCCATACGTGACTTCTCACTAGTGCTCAACAAGTGTTGGCAACACAAAAGAAGAGATAAACTCAGAAATATTGAATGATATTGAAGAGTTTTTAGAATAGGTACTATGTGCATGAATCAGTTCGCTTAATCTTTAGAACACACCTATTCTATAACTGATTATTCTTGTGTTAAGAATGGGTAGACTGCCCTGACCAGTTTTGCTCAGTGGATAGAGCGTTGGC
>NW_005338875.1:0-302 GCF_000412655.1 Myotis brandtii | reverse complement strand
TTTCCATTTTCAAGTAAAACTAAGTATTACAAATAGACAATTTTAACTAAAGATTCCGATACAGGACTTCTACCCAAATATAGCAATATTTGACCAATCTCTAGATTATAAAAATGATATTCAATATGATTAGACTAACAGGTTTATAAAATAAAAAATATCCTTAATTGGGGGCACAAAATTGACCCAAAAGTCCTTTGGTGTACTTTGTATATTTTCATAAGTGTACGTGTGTATGTGTGTGTGTGTGTGTATAGTCAAACATACTATTTTCATGTATAGTCAAACACATGCAAAAGGAA
>NW_005338874.1:0-607 GCF_000412655.1 Myotis brandtii | reverse complement strand
CCAGGCATGTGCCCTGACCAGGAATCCAACCAGAGACGTCTCAGTGCATGAGATGACGCTCAACCAACTGAGCCACACCAGCCAGGACTCCGGTGTGTATTTTATACTCAGCATATCTAACTGAGTTTCCAGTGCTTAGTAACACCTGAGGCTAGTAGTTGCCAAAGGGGACAGAGCAGGAAGGGAGCAGATACAAAGATCAGATGGACACATCCCTGGTATCTTGGAAGATTGCAGCCTGAGGAGAGCAAAGTGCACTCTTAAAAGTGTGGCACTTCAGATCCCTTCCTTTTCCTCACTCTATCAGTTTCCTTTTGCCTTCACTTCATTCTAAATCTAACCCTGGCCTCTTGACAACACCCACTTTAGGGCTTCTTTGTCCTTTTAATCCATGGACTGTAGATTCATCCACGCCCACTGTATCCAGTAGCCCCTTGGCCACCACTAGGGCTATGCATGTCATTGAGGCACCCATCCTTGGTAGAACAGACTGGTGGAAGAGGCCCATTCAGGCAAAGTCAGATCCCTTCATTTTCATGTAAACAAGTAAAAAGAAACAAGTAACATGGACTTTCCTTTCAAGACGCAGAATGGGGAGGGGCTGTTG
>NW_005338873.1:0-522 GCF_000412655.1 Myotis brandtii | reverse complement strand
TACTATATCATAAAGGCCTCTTCATATCGGCCATTAGAAAAAAAAATCATGTTGGTTATCACATAGCATTTAAGTACTTTAGCTTCTTTATTACTTGTTGATATTCTGGTTTTGATGATTTTTGAAACCATTATATGTTATGTTCAAACTGCTGACAGACACTCAGTAATCAAAAGTTCCTAAAAGCCTTGGGCCAATCCATCAAATTTTTATTCCAGTTCTTTCATTTTCCAAATTCTTGGTTAAAAGGACGGTCACCACCAAGACAGAGAAACAGCTTGAGTCCAACTTTGGGCTTTGGTTTCTCAAGATAAATAGTATACAATGAACAAGTCTTGTTTTGCCTTTTTCTTTTCTTTTTTTTAAAATCCAAATAGTAGCACAATTGGCAGCTATTAGGAGTCATTGACACTACTTAAAGAAGCTAATATTCATTTTGCATACTCACCTGCAACTCAGTTCAGGTGCTACATTGATAAAGTAGTCCTCAGAGCCAAAACCGGTTTGGCTCAGTGGATAGAG
>NW_005338872.1:0-253 GCF_000412655.1 Myotis brandtii | reverse complement strand
CTGTTTTATAATGACCACTCTGGCTCTTGTGTAGAGAATAGCCTTTAGAGAAGCAAGAATCAAAGTAGACAGACTAACTAAAAGGCTGCTTTAGTCCTGGTAAGAGAAGATGGTACGGTGATTTAGAAAAGGGCAGAAGCAGTAGAAATGGCATGATGTGGTGTGATTTAGGAAATTTTTGAGGTCTTTTTTGTTTGTTTTAGTAATTCTCACTGAAGGATATTTTTTCTATTTATTTTTAGAGAGAGTGGAA
>NW_005338871.1:0-892 GCF_000412655.1 Myotis brandtii | reverse complement strand
TTTTTTTTATTCGCGTGTATGAGATTAGACATGTTTGCCGTGCCCATGGCGGCTCCTGTATTTTTCAGACTGCTTCCAATTTGAAATTCCTGCCCCCTTTGTTAAAACTCTGTGTTGCACTGAAAATGTGTTCATGGCAGTAATATCTCCAAGATTCCAAGGGAGTCAGACACTCTCAATTTTTCATTTTCATCAACTTTATCAGTTATATCCATCATCGATTGCAAACCAAGCAAAAGAATTACAAAGGGAGACATTTATGAAAATGATGTCATTGGGAGGATAAACTAGAAAAAAATGGAGAGCTGTAGATACCTTTGAGTAGAGGATTCTAGGGTTGGAGGAAAAATAGGAGCATGTATTGAACCCATGCTATGACCGAGGATCTGTGTGAAGAACTTTGCAGTTATTATTGTCCTCGGTCCTTAAGATGAGAGAAATTCTTGGTTTTTTATTTAGTGAAACTCAGTATTGGAGAATGGAGGTGATTTGCAACAAAGCATCATATGATTAGTGACAGAATCCAGTGCAATTCCCAACATACCATAGTGAATTGGTGACCATTATGCATTTTTTTAAAGTGTAGAAATTTACATTATTGGGTGCAGTTAAGTAGATGTGTTTGTGCTTTCCATGTCCAAGAATTGAAGTCATTGTCAGCCACCTCATTATAAGCCAAATATTTTATTATTTTCTTGGTCCGTGCCTTCATATACACCCAGGGACCTCATATGGAGTAGACAGAGAAATGGAATCAGTCCTTTGCTTCCATGTGACTCCTCTGGTCCCATAAGATTAACACAAGTTTCCTGTGTCATCCTGAACAATTTTTCTCACCTCTTCCCCTCCCTGGGGACTGCTCTGAGTATACACTCCTGTCTCACTTCATTCC
>NW_005338870.1:0-856 GCF_000412655.1 Myotis brandtii | reverse complement strand
AACTCTCTTACGTGATGGGGTGTGAAGATCAGTATCGCCTCCCTCTCATTATGTGAAACACAACTAAAAACATTTGGGACTTTTGGCTGTCCTAAACCAGCTTAAGAGTATATGTTGGGTTTCTTTATCATGCAATCATTTCTGTAACTGTGTACATGTCTTTTCACAAATATAGAAAATATATTAAGAGCTCTTATTGACAAAGTTTATATTGTCTAAGTAATATCTTCCCCTTCACATTTTAAAATTATGCACCCAAATTCTGCCCCTTTCCCAGTTAGTCTGCAAAAAGTATCTCCAGCAATCTGCTGAGACTGAAAGAAATGGGATGTTGTTGTTTCTTTCACCAGGTGAAGGAGGAGGAGGAAAATGCTGCATTCTACTGCAAAGTATGAACACTATAGTTGCAAACCACAGACCATTTTCTGCTCTGTGATAGAGAGCAGTTGGCGCTCAGGGATCTCTGGAAAAACGGGCTGAAGCCCAAGAGTGGGCTCTGGGAAGTACTGGGAAGCAGCAGAGTGAGCGTTACCATTGTGTGAACACAGTGACACTCTGGAAGTGCCAAATGCGGACAAGCCTATCTGCTACTGCAGAACACTCATGCGGGGAGAAGAGGGGGACATCGCTTGAGCACAGTGAGACACAGCCACAGCTGATTCTCCTTCCTGCTGGCCTTGCCGAGGGGTCTCCAGGCCCACTGCCACAGGGCCCAACGCACCTACCCCACAGGGTAACAGGCACCGTGAGGGACGATATTGCCCACTTCAAGAAATTCCCGAGAATTAACAACAACCTATTCATTTCTTGGGGGAAATACCATGCTCAAATATACTCAACAGGGTATTTTAAAATC
>NW_005338869.1:0-420 GCF_000412655.1 Myotis brandtii | reverse complement strand
CCAATCAGCTCACAGGCTCCATCCAGACCCAGGCTCCAGCCTTTGCACCTGCAGCAGAGGGCTGCCTCCCGGCGTTAACTCTGGACCTTTCCATTCCCAGGCGGGCGGGAGGGATGGGAGCGGGGAGAGTGGTCGCAGGGGGGGGCGGATGTGCAGGGGGGGCTCCGGTGACCCGTCCCTCTCCGGCCTTTAGCAGGAGAAGCTGGGGGATATCTGCTTCTCCCTCCGCTACGTCCCCACTGCCGGGAAGCTCACCGTCATCGTGCTGGAGGCTAAAAACCTGAAGAAGATGGACGTGGGAGGGCTGTCAGGTGTGTGGGCAGCAAGGCCACGGGGGTGGCGGTGCACGAGGGGCCCCCTGGCTGAGGGTGAGAGTTTCCGGGCCGGGGGGGGGGTCTCCTGGGAGAGAGGGAGGTCCCG
>NW_005338868.1:0-446 GCF_000412655.1 Myotis brandtii | reverse complement strand
AATAAAAGCCTAATATGCTAAGTGTCTGGTTGACTAGAAGGCCTATCGACTGTTCAACCAATCAAAGTGTAATATGCTAATGATATGCTAAGGCCACTCAACTGCCCTCTATTATGTGCACTGACCACCAACGGGCAGACACTCTGACCGGTAGCTTAGCTTGCTGCTGGGGTCCAGCTGATCGGGACTTAGCGAATTTGGCTGGATACACCCTGGAGCCCAACCACGGTCCCTCCTTGGCAGGCCAACCTCCCGCATCCCTCCCTGGCCCCTATCATGCACTGGTGGGGTCCCTCAGCCTGGCTTGCATCCTCTCGCAACCTGGGACCCCGTGGGGGATGTCAGAGAGCAGTTTTTGGTATGATCCCACAGGCCAGGCTGAGGGACCCCTCACTGGTGCACGAATTTGTGCAATATATAGATAGATAGATAGATAGATAGATAGA
>NW_005338867.1:0-513 GCF_000412655.1 Myotis brandtii | reverse complement strand
CGTTTCCCAGGGCTGCCCGTGGGACCCAGGGCACGAGTATGCGTGCTAGCAACAGTCTAAGTTGAATTTTAAACCTAGATTAAATTATACCAGTTGAATATACTGGACAAGTATCTTTATGCCTCAGTTCACTTTCTGCAAAATTAGGATATGGGAATACTTAGCTCACCAAATTATTGTGAGGATTAAATGAGAATAAGTAAATATAGTGTTAAGCACAGTGTTTGGCAAATATCAGTGGAATTTCCATTGAGTGCTGCATCAGCAGGGTGAGATGGGCCTTTCTAAAATAAGGATTATCAAGAGAATAAGCTTGAATCTTCAGGTTGAAGATAGTTGTTTCTACCATCATCCATCTAGTCAAATAAGCCATTTATCAGTAGTCATCCGTTTGAGGCATGTGAATTAATTCTGATGTGGAAGTCATTAAGAACTCTTTTTACTTCACAGTTCTATATAACTTTAAAGATATACATTGTAGCCCTGATCGGTTTGGCTCAGTGGATAGAGCGT
>NW_005338866.1:0-232 GCF_000412655.1 Myotis brandtii | reverse complement strand
AAAAAATAAAAAATAATGCCCTTATAAATTTTGCCACCTAGGGAATATATTTTTCATTTTTTATTTTAAATCATATATTGATTATATATTTCTCTATAATTTCACATAAGCTGTGAACTTCATAATTTACTATCACTTTCTAATATTATTATATTATTCACATTGAAATAAACAAACATAACAGTTTGTTTATGAGTAAAGTAGTTACTCATAAAATACACTTAAATGTATA
>NW_005338865.1:0-1189 GCF_000412655.1 Myotis brandtii | reverse complement strand
GATGGTCAATTGCATATTACCTCTTTATTATATAGGAAATTTTTCATAGGAACAACTATAAACCTACCTTTGCTCCACCCTGTATACTGTAAAGGAAATCTTCATGAGTGCTATTTCAAGTTTTTGTCTAAACATGCCTAAAGCATGATCTAGTCTCAATGTCTACATTTATCCTTATATATCAACAAGATAAGAGATGGGATTTGCACATGTTATATACCTGGTTCTCTTATTGATGTCAGTATCTTTTTCTATGTGCGAACTTATTTAGAGTCAATGAAATCAAATGCTTACTGTTGTCTCTATATGAGAACATGCTGTGGCCTTCCCTAAGAATTTAGAGATAAGGGAAATTAAGTTGCCTTCTTGGGATTAAACTGGTGAAATCTCTAGGCACAATTTATTCAAATATGTATTGATGCCCAATGTATGCCAAGCACAGTTCTAAGCACTGGGAACTAAGTGATAGATAAAACAGACATACTCTCTTGCTCTCATGGATGGATGTGGTTAATCAACCATGGAATTAGTTAAAGAGATTATTTACTGATGATTGAGTCTAGAATTTGGGCAATCCTAAACTCCAATCAAAATAACCTAATTATAATTATAAGAAGTAAGGATATAAATAAGTTAGTTAGAAATCACAAACCTAATTGATTGCATTAGATCCAGTTTGAAAGTTGAATATGGGAAGCATACAACTGAAATGCTCAAAGGGATAGAAGTGGTCATTGTGTGTCTCAAAGTTGCTCAGGGAAAAGACTTCCCAGCTCTGTGGATTCATGAAATCTGGTCCCTATAAAAGGGAAATCTCTGCTTGATCATGGAACCATTTTATTTTGTTCTGATTTCACACTAACTCATATTTCACACAAACAAAAGATTTGTCTCATGTGGTTTAATCAGAGCCCAGTTTGGAGTATATCTTTCAATTACACCAGATTTACCTGAAGAAACTTAAACATGTGCATTGTCAGGGCATCACCTAAATCCTTCTGTAGCAGAATCTTTCAGGGATGCTGGCCCAGGCCATGTATGTTTGAAAAACTTCCTTAAGACATCGTTTCTCAAATTGTGGGTCAGGATCTATTAATAGGGAATGAAATAAATCAAGTGGCTTGTGAATAACACTTTTTTGTGTTAATCTTCTCTGAGGATATTTTTTCCCATTGATTTTTAGAGAGAG
>NW_005338864.1:0-299 GCF_000412655.1 Myotis brandtii | reverse complement strand
CAGGACTTAAATTCTCAGGCCTTAGGATCTGAATTGGAGGTGGGGGTGCGGGTGAGGGTGGGAAATAAGATAGAGAATCTCAGTCTCTGAGAGACCAGATGTTTACTAATTGTTCTGGAGCTGGCTGCTTCCTTGGAAATTCGGTTGTTGGTGGTGGTGTAGAGGAAGGTAAATGCGGAGAAGTATGTAATCTAAAAGAGATAAACATTTAAAAGGTGGATTTAAGGAATCTAAGAATGGAACACTTTTGTTTGAATTTAATCTTAAGAGAAAGAGAGGAAGGGAGTGAGGGAGGGAGG
>NW_005338863.1:0-467 GCF_000412655.1 Myotis brandtii | reverse complement strand
AGTAATAATAATAATAACACTCAAGCAAGTTACTATTTTCTTCTACTATGATCGGTAAAGATGTGAAATTTCCAAGGCAGATTTTGAATAATGGAGATCCCAATAGGCATGGCATGGACTGTGTAAGACATGAACATTGTCCCAGGAATGTTCTCTTTGCTCTGTTTACACAAACTGGATTAGTCAGATGCAAAAATTCCTTCTCAGTCAAGCAATTGATGAGTTGTTTCAGTCTAACCAGTTATTTAACCTCATTCAGCCAATGGTAGGCACTGAGCGATGACTGGCTTCTTAAGAAGGATTGTTCATGAATGTAGACTCAGCACAAGGAGACATGCATTGCATTAAGGAACTCCCAAAACTACATGATAAGACTTTTGTGACAATATATCAAGGAGCATATACCATGGACACTAATGATATTTACACATGTGTTGCAAATGACTCTTACATGTTGGGATCAGTTA
>NW_005338862.1:0-277 GCF_000412655.1 Myotis brandtii | reverse complement strand
CAGATTAATTCTGTTTATTGTCCTTAATCACAGAACTCAGATAACCAGCAGCACTGAAGGTCAGCCTGGTGAGGGAACAGGAGGTGTGCCTCACGCTCGAGATTCAGAAAGGACTTCTGGCTCACTCATCAGGCTCACCTTCAGCCAACCACACGCCTCAGACTGAGCAGATCAGACTTTCTACACCTCATACCAAGTCCTTGGAAAGGTTCCTTGGAAACTTCTAGAACAGCAGTTCTCAACCTGTGGGTCGCCCTTTGGGGGTCGAACGACCCTT
>NW_005338861.1:0-251 GCF_000412655.1 Myotis brandtii | reverse complement strand
TCGGTTGGGGCTGGGCCCCCTGCCTGGCTCCCTCAGCCCCTGGGAACTGGGTGGCGGCCCCGCCCCCCACTGCTGCCACTGTATGCCATCTGTGGGGTGATTGGGCCCACGCTCACACCTGCCTTGGTCTGGCACCGCCCACTCACCTGCTTCACCATCCCACTGCAGTCCCGCTCTCATCAGGGCCCATTGGGGCTGGCAGCACCACGTCACTTATGCCCGCCATGTTCCGCACCGCCCCCTGGTGGTCA
>NW_005338860.1:0-301 GCF_000412655.1 Myotis brandtii | reverse complement strand
TAAATACATTTTCCTGTTCTGTCCTTGTCTGGAAATCGTGCTCATTCTTTGTGGACTAACTCCAGTTTTCCACCTTTCCCATGTGGGTATTTTTGGAATACTTTATTACGTAGATTACAAAATTAATCTAAAAATCTATTCATTCTATTCAAGTTCTTTAGGAGTACTTTGTGATCTGAAAGTGCTATGGGTTCTCAGACTAAGGTTTTTCTAAGTTCCCCTTTGCATTTCAGTGTTGTCTTTGCCCATTCGTGCAGCTATAACAAGGTGTTATATAGCCTGGGTGGCTTACAAACAACAA
>NW_005338859.1:0-426 GCF_000412655.1 Myotis brandtii | reverse complement strand
CTCTGACCAAGACAGATTAGAGGCTGTGTTTCCCTCCCGGCGACCTACCTAGAATCCCAATACTGAGAGGGGAAAGGAGGCTCTTGATCAGTATCGCCAGACTCTATTAGGGGCCATCTGAGCTGCTGCTTGGAAACCCACAAACCTTTCTAAGGTGACAGAGACAGTCCAGGGGCCTAATGAGAGCCCGGCAGCTTTCCTTGAGAGGCTGTGCGAGGGCTGTCGTTGTTGCATTTGTTTCCCAGTCAGCCCCAGATATTAGAAAAAAATTGCAGAAGTTAGAAGGCTTTGAGGGGAAATCAATCTCTGAGTTGGTTGAGGTGGCCAAGAAGGTTTTCAACAATCGGGAGGACCTGTCGGCAGATTTAAACACCCGGATGGCCAAGGTTCTCCTGGCCCTAAACGAGGAAAAAGGCCCAAGGGGCC
>NW_005338858.1:0-299 GCF_000412655.1 Myotis brandtii | reverse complement strand
TCAGGTATTTATCCAGATGTACCTGCAGGGCTCAAGTCCCCCGCTAACCAGAAGGCTTTGATGGAACCCACCCCCTCCCCAGAACCCAGCATCCAGGGCTGCCTCTAGCAGCCTCCGGTGTGCCTGCAGCCAGAGGTCCTGCAGAGTGAGGTCCTGCCACAGCTCCCCTCCCTGGGAGGCTGCACCTCTTCTCGGGCCCGGGTAGGTCCTGAACAAGCAGATTTCAGGGCTCGACGTGTCTCCACTCTCAGACTGGAGGCGTTTGAAGATGGGGCTCTGCCTCCCGCCCTCTGACCTCA
>NW_005338857.1:0-245 GCF_000412655.1 Myotis brandtii | reverse complement strand
CCTCTAGTTTATATAATAAAAGCCTAAGTGACTGTTATGGAAGAATGACCAGAACGACCGATCGCTATGATGTGCGCTGACCACCAGGGGGCAGACGCTCAATGTAGGAGCTGCCCCTTGGTGGTCAGTGCGCTCCCACAGTGGGTGCGCCACTCAGCCAGAAAATGGGCTCACAGCTGGCAAGTTCAGTGGTAGTGGCGGGAGCCTGTCCCACCTCCGCGGCAGCGCTAAGGAGCAGCGAGCAG
>NW_005338856.1:0-579 GCF_000412655.1 Myotis brandtii | reverse complement strand
TGACGCTCTATCCACTGAGTCAAACCGGTCAGGGCCAAAGCAAATTTATTAAGGAATCATGTGAGGCCTTGGGAAGCTTTTGTCTATGCTACCCAATCTTCTTACTCTGGAGCATGAAGGGTCATGAGATGATATACTTATGGGCTACAGGAAGCGTAGGATAAACACATGTTCTAGACTGAGAACATCAACCTTTCAATGGCAAGCAATTTAAAGGTTGATTTTGAAATATGATCTGAAGGACAGTAGGAGTTAGTCAGGTAAAAAGGGAAGTGGGAGAGGAGAGAGCCCAGGAAATGGCCTGCAGGTGAAAGTGCAAAGCCCAAATGGGGAAATCCTACCTAGAATTACTGTATGGCCTGAGAGGACACTGAGGGATGAGTCCCATGAGGTAAGTAAGGGTTAGATGATGAAGGACCTAGTAAGCCCAGTTCTTTGTCCAGAATGAGGATACATTTCCATGGAATCAATTGCCATCTGTATATACTGTTGATTCTACAATTTTATCTCTATCCTTGAGCTCTCTTGGGAATATTAAACTCTTTAAAAAAAATAATTTTATTGATTTTTTACAGAGAG
>NW_005338855.1:0-468 GCF_000412655.1 Myotis brandtii | reverse complement strand
TCTCGGTCCCTTTCCCTGGCTGGCAGGCTCCGATTGCTGGATGGTGAAAGGGGAACCAGTGGTGGGTGGTAGGTGATGTGGGTGGTGCCAGGCCAAGGCCTCCACCCCACCAGTTACCCCACACACAGAGGGAGGCCCATGGCAGGGGCAGGGCCAGTGAGCGAGAGGGAACAGCTGACCTCTTGGTCCTTTCCCCCAGCCATCAGGGTCCGATAGCTCAGTGGCAAACAGGGAACTGGGGTTGGTGGCGGCGGGGGGCAGGGCTGGCTGTGGGAAGCTGGGGAAGATGGCCCTGATCGCAGGCCAGGCTTAGGGACTGTATCCACACACAAATTTCATGTGCCAGGCCTCTAGTATATATATCCTATACAATTAAGATGTAATATGCAAACGGTCATTATGCCGTGAAGTGTAACGACCAACCTCATAACCACCGGATCACGGATCAGCAGGAGGGTGGGGCAGCGA